>NC_048896.1:3574447-3610041 GCF_011077185.1 Oxyura jamaicensis
TATAAAAAGTATAAGTATATAAAAAGTATAAGTATATAAAAAGTATATAAAAAGTATATAAAAATTATAAAAAGTTTCTTTCTTAAAGAAACTGATATAAAGCAGTTATTTATCATGTGTGCCAGCATCATCTGCAATCCCAGAGAATGTGACAGAGAAATTTTACCTCCTTTGAAAGAACGCAGAAAATATTTATTTATAACAGATTATAAGGAAAAAGGAAACAAGGTTTTATTTTTGAATAATCCAAGTTAAACAATGTAATTCAGAAAACAAAAATATCAATATTACTCATTACTTAGACCAAATACAAGACCTCAATTTCTAATACAAGAAGCATATACACCAATCACTGCTTGGAGACCTTATTCTCATCAGGACTTATGTGGTTCAAACATTTATAAGTAAACTTCTGACTTCATTAAATAAATAAGTAGGACAATACATACTACTATGAAGAATAAAGAGAACAAGTTGAAAAGTGATAGGCTGGGAATATTTAAGTACTTTAAAGAAGAATGCAGTTTCCTCCTGTCTCTTACATACAAATATTTCATTTTTTTGTTGTACTTAAGTCTAAATACAAAAAGCAAATTATTTTGTTGCCAGTAACATTTTTTGTTGTTGCTGTTTTTTTCCAAGTTATACTATATTTTTAGTAAAAATTTCTGAACAAATAAGCTCAGAAGTACAGTCATTTCTTTGCTTTTTTTTTTTTTTTTTTTTTTTTTTTTTTTTGGGGGGGGGGTGTCTTGAACAGCTTAAGGAAGATTCCTTGAGAATTAAGGAAGATTGTCCTACCAACCGTCTTCTTTAGTTCTATATTCTAAACTATAAACTATATTCTATATTTTATAGAATATAGGGAAATATAACTCATGCTTCCTGTCTACTTATTTAGGTAAACACTGAAATTCCTTATTTCTCATCCTACCTACTTTTGTCAAGGAAGTACTAAAAAATTCAAGATCTGCAGGGTTAACTGTTGAAAATAACTCTATTTCTTGATCACTGGACTACACATTGTATTCAGAAGAAATGTTATACTTCTGCTTGCCTACCGGTAACTAGGGACAATCTTCTCTAATGGAAGATGCTTTAAATCTTGAAGAAGGTGAGGTCTGAAATTGATAAGACAAAATTCTTGCTGAACTTCTACTGTTCAGTGAGCAAACCCAAGTGACATTCTTGTATTTTATATTTGTACAATGGAGAGTTAATCACAGATCAGTAAAACTGTTTTATTTATTTCAATTATTATTGGATGGTTTAATTTGAATAAACAGGAAGTCAAAAAAGAAGTTCCAGAGTTCCTGCTGTAGAAAAATCTTACTCCACAGTCTGAAGAATAATAATTTTTTTCTATTTTGAGATCAGGGGTGGATATCAGTTATTCTGAGACTTATGCCAGCTTTAGCAAATATTTCTCAAATTAATATTTTTTTAATTTATGCAAGAAAAAAAAGTTATACAGATGGTTATCAGTATTTTGTTCTCAATGTCTTTTTAAAATTAAATGCAGTATATTATTTAACTTTTGATTTTGCAATATATACCAAAAATATTTGTAAGTTGAATGGCAGATGGCTAGAACAGAATTGACTTCTGTAACTGGTGTTTTCCTCCCTTGGTACATATATATGAAAATATAGTGCACTTATGAATGTCAAACTCCGCTTTCTTCCAGAAGTACAATACTTTTTTTTTTTTTTTTTTTTTTTTTTTCTAGAAGTAAAATCAATACTATAAATCAATACCTTTGCAAAGGAAATGACTGCAACAGTAGGGCATCAATGTCTTCAAGTTGCAATGCAATGATATTAAAATATTTCTAAACTTTCATTTCTGGAGTAAAATACAATACACATTTTTTTTCTGCTATGTTTTTAGAGCGCTAAAGGCCTACATATGTAAGCCATGCTCCAGCACAACAAACCTGAAAGATTTGGTGTTAGAGTACAATCAACAAAATGATAATGAGAACAAATTTTAATTTCCACTTTCCTCAAAGTTTCTTACCTTTCATTCTGAAAATGTAGTAAAGTATTTCATGTTTCATCTACTGATTTAGGACTGGAATTTTTTATTTTTTTCTCTCATTTATATATAAGATTCTTTGAACACAATCCATAAGTAACACACTTCATGATAGTTTAAAAATTTTCAGTTACTTCTGCTACAAGCTTATAGCCATTACAGCTGTGTAGAGCATGTATTTTCTTATTAAGTCACTGGTGATACAACTAACATTTAATTGTGTTAATGTGTAACTCATCATGAGTACAGGGATTAGTTATCTGTCTAAAACCTCATGAATACATATGAAAACAGTGATTACCTAAAAAGACAGCTCACAGGTTTCTAATGTAAATGTGTATGTATGTGTGCAAATTACTTGGAATAATATGAAACAGAGCTTGTTCCCTTGAGATACATAGTTGCTGTTCCATAAATTGTTTCAGTACTCTTTTTATTATCACTCTTTTGAGGAGGTTGGATGATTCTCAATCAAGACTTGAGAACATCACCAGCAAAAACGTACCAAATATTTCTAAATGACTCTGACAATCTGGGAGTTTACTATGTGAAACTGGAACTCCTTATTTTAACAAAGTAGGTAAGCAAACTTTCCAAAGACTATACCTCTTACCTTCTAACATCTATAAAGCAACTTCCATAGAATAGCACTGTTTACTTACTAAAATTAAAATTTAACTCAAACTTGAAAAATATTAATTTTACAACAATTGTAGCTATATACATAAATCATGACTTATATTATACAGTGGGAGTGGATTTTGACTGGGAAATACAAGATCTGACTGAAAGATTAGGCCCAACCAAAGATGGAGATTAAAGAAATAAGACATGAATTAAATTCAAGATGAACCAAAACCATGAACCAGATATTACCAAGGATGTCATTTCAATAGTTAAATATCTATTATATGATATATCAAACCTGAAATCAGTGATCCATGGCATAACTACTGTGTATGAACTGATCGATAGTACAGTCCATATATGCTCTCTTATGGTAATTAATTGCAAGAGCAAGGTAACTTTTTGAAGCTTTTTTTTGCAAGGTGTGTTGTTGGCTAAGTCACCTTGTACTTTTTGATAGACAGGAGTGTGCAGACACATCAGTACTGATTCTGTGCAGTAACCCTTGATTTCATGGTAAGTGATCAAGTACCTGAGCTAACAGATAACATAAACCAAACATGAGTTAAAGCACCTTTGCCAAAATACTCTCTCCTAAAACCATTGTTGCCCTAAACAGATCAAAACTGTATTAAAACTATCAACATTGATTTATTTTGCACATTTCAGTACAAAACTGACAACAGCTTTGGTTGTACAAATACAGCAACACTGGGTTAGAAAATAGGACATATATAATATTTCTACTTTCACAGTAATGCTACAAGACATCTGAAGTTGGTAGAACTGTCTGCTGCTCAAATTACATCTAAATTACCTCTTCCCAAGTGTTTGACAGTAATATACCTTTAAAATGTTTCTGCAGCAAACCTTTGAACAACAATTTGAGGCACAATTACAGTTGAATGAAATTCTCTCTCTGTCTTAAGCGAGAAGAAGAAAATGGGTAGTAACTGACTTCTCTGGTCTCTCAATCAATGTCTTCTGTTAGGATACATGGGATAACACTTACATTTATCTCCCTAGAACCTCTTTTCTTTGTGACAGCAACAAAAATATGTATGCAAAGGACTAGAAGTGCTTTTCAAGGTTATTGCAGAAATTACAGCTTGTCAGAAGATGGTGCTGTTATGCCATTTATATATATAAAAAATTACTTGTAATTATAAAAATAAGTTAAAACTCTTTGTAAATCCCAAAATGTTGATTGGTTTAAAATCCCCTACATAAATTATTTTATAAGACATAAATTATTTTTATTCTGTTAAGGCACAGTGTTGACCTTGAACTGCTTCACTAGGTGTGTACTGAAGAAATTTCTGAAATCTGAAATGTTTCTTTTCTGAAATCTAGTCTCACTAACATGCAACCAAATTTTGCTTCTGACAAATTAAATAAAAGTAGCAGGTGCAGAAGTCTAGGATCTAGTCTAAAATCTAGGATAATTTGCATATCTTCACACATTATATTTTTTTCCAATTATTGGATATATTAGGTATACTTACTAATTGCATACTGGCAGGTCTACAGGATTGACATGTGTAGTTTCCTTGTCTAATCAAGCATTTGAAACATATTTTCATTTTCCTTGCTGAACTAAAGCATTATCTTTAAGCTCAGCCTCAGACTCCTATGGCCCAAATAAACTAGGTATTCATATGAACTGCTTGATATTGTTGATGGCATGTGAATGTCAGTAAAGCTGAAGTTAAGACCAGATCAGAGGAAAGATCTGTTTAAGAGACTCTTGCCTTTAAGAGGGGGAAGGAAGCTAAGAACAGAGCAAATAAACTGATTCTTTCCATGGCTCACTGCAGCTTGAAGTTTATAGGCTAATCTGAACATTTAACTCACTTGTCCTTTTGGCTCAGCTGCTTGGAAAGTTGTTCAGTATTGGAAAGGAAATAAAATTGCAATGACTTACAGAACTAAGCATTGTCTTCTTTCCTTCCTGTTAGAATAAGAGGCTTTGAAAATTAGATTTAAGACACTGCAGAATACTGGCAAACAGCAAGGTAGATTCACAATATCTTAAAATGATATCTCTCTCAATTGTTCATTTTCATTTGTGCTTATGTCTCTGTAATCTCTTACTGAAAAAAAAAAAAAAAAAAAAAAAAAAAAAGTCAGGGGAGGGAATCAATCAATATGAATCGATATGCACTTGTATTGGGATTAGCCAGTAGGCCTTTCTGCGAACCTTTGGTGTCTTGTAACAATTCCCATCACATTACCAGCAAGGCCCTTAGTCTTGAAAATAAGTAAAAGGAAGCTGGAGAGTCCAAAGCCAAAACACCAGGCAGAGCAAGAAGACTATGAGGAACAACTGCATGTGGTATCCACATAAAAACAAAAATTGTGACATGACAAACAAAGCACATCAGAGCTTTGCCAGGTGCTTTGTCCGAAAGCTTTATTCTCAGCATTACCTTATAGCTATCTCTTTAGAATATCTCCTTTCTCACTCTGTCCTCCCTCAAAAGAATGACATTTGTCATAGTAATTTGTTTCACTTGCCCATTTTTCATAGTAATTTGTTTCACTTGTCCGTTTTTATTCTAAACTATTTAAACAGAAGAAGTTCCTGGTCACTCATCTGCAGAGTGCCTTGGAAAATGGCACTGACCTTGGCTGCTCCTAAAGAAATGCTGTGAAAAGTACAATTAATAGTATCTCCTCCAGGGGTTTTCTTCACTTGGAAACCAGACCAAGTTAAACCACAACCTTGAGAAGTCACTTAAGGGTGTTTTCTAATTGAATGTAATTGTCAAGTGAAACCAAATCCTATGAGAGATTTCAACATTAACACAGCAACTCCAACTGCTTAGTCACTCTGACAAAGTGTTGATCTTCTTTCCCATGGCATTACAAGCCATGAAATATAACAGTGTAACAGTTACAACAGCAGGATATAATTTCTTCTTCTGTCATTTATTCATCACACATTATTGAGGAAAATAATGTGTATCTTCCTAACCTTCTTCACTTGTTTTAAGGGAAATAATAACTGTGACCAACCATGCAGGGGAACTGGAGGACATAATTCAAGCTTTAAAAAATTACTGAGACATTAGAGAAGCTCAGTAATTCTTTATGAGAACTTGCAAATACCTTTCTTTTTTTTTTTTTTTTTCAGAATTGCAGAATGCTAGAAAGCTAGAAATGTTGTTTTCTATAAATTTAGTTTATATACACACAAGACATTATCCATATTCTTTTGTTGATGGACTTTTCTAATCAAGTTATGAACCTAATAGCTAAAGTTTAGAGATTTTTAATGGTGTCATTTGCATGCAGAAGAATCTTAGAGGCCTGTCTTTTTGTATGACAATATCAAAAAGCATGTCAAAAAAAATCACATTTTGCATACTTTCCAGTCTGCTTGTGGTGCAGCCCATGTTCTTGACCTACCAAAACCTAATGACAATGTCAGGACTTAATACTCCAGCAATCACAGAATAGTTTGGTTTGGAAGGGACCTTAAAGATCATCTAAATATGTGCTTTGCACATCTCCAGATAAATGATGTCAGTTAGATGATGTCTGTTGCTCTTCCCTTATCCACCAATGCTGTAACCCCATCATAAGAAGACCACCAAATTTGTCAGGCTCAATTTGCCCTTTGTGAAGCTATGTTGACTGTCACCAGTCACCTCCTCATATTCCATGTGCCCTAGCATAGTTTCCAGGAGGATCCACTGTATGATCTTGCTGGGCAAAAAGGTGGGAATGGCCTGTAGTTCCCTAGGTCTTCCTTTTTTCCATTTTTAAAATGTGGGTTATGTTTCCCTTTTCCAGTCAGTAGGAACTTCAGCACACTGCCACAACTTATCAAATATGATGGATAGTGGCTAAGCAACTACATCTGCCAGTTCTCACAGGATGCGTGGATACATCTCATCAGGTCACATGGACTTGCGCACCTTCATGTTCCTTAGATAGTCACAAACCCAATCTTCTACAGTGGGCAGTTCTTCATTCTCGTCTGCCTTTGCCTTCTGCAAATTGGGTGGCCACCCAGTATCCCTTCTCCATATCCCAGGCCTTCTCCATATCCCAGGAAACCAGGTATTCAGGTTCCTTCCAAAGAGGGCCCACATTTTCTCTATAATTCCTTTTATCACTAACATAAATATAGAAGCTTTTCTTGTTGCCCTTGATGTCCCCATCCAGATTTAGTTCTATCAGGGCCTTAGCTTTCCTAACCTGATCCTTGGCTGCTCAGCCAATTTCTCTCTATTTCTCCCAGGCTACCTGTTCTTGCTTCCACCCTCTTAGGCTTACTTGTTGTGTCTGAGTTTGTCCAGGTGCTCCCTGTTTACCTATCCAGGCCTCCTGGTGTTTCTGCCTGACTTTCTCTTTGTTGGGATGCATCACTCCTGTACTTGAAGGAGGTGATCCTTGTATATTAACTAGCTTTTTTGGGCTCCTCTTCCTTCCAGGGTTTTACCCCATGGCATTCTACTAAGCAGATCCCAGAAGACGCCAAAGTCTACTCTCCTGAAGTTCAGGGTAGTAAACATGCTGTGCAACCTCCTCGCTGCCCTAAGGATCTTGAACTCCACCATTATTTCATCCAGGTGATCTGTCAGACTGACAGGATGAGCTCTCATATTATAAAAAAAAAAAAAAAAAAAAAAAAAAAAAGAGAGAGAGAGAGAGAGAAAAAAGCAGGGAGGGAAATAAAGAAAATGAGAAAATGATAACACATACAGCTTGTTATATTAACTTCAGCCAAATTAAAAAAATGAAAGCAACCGAAGGCTAAAACTAGTGGCCCAGAGTGAAGGGAATTTAAGTAACTCAGGAGAAGCTGAGGCTCTCTGCACTTAATGAAAAAGTCACTGACCTTGAAGAGTGATCCAAGGGACCTAATTTAGAACTACTGGAAAAACAGAGAGGTTATGAGGCAAATGACCTATTCTTTCTGTAATAGGATTTCTGAATGATGGCCCGGCTGCATGTACCAATTTGTAACATGAAACAGTTGTTATTATTCACCACCACCACCACCACCACCCAAAAAAAAAAGGAAAAAAGACGAGGAAGTGGGGGGAGGGGGGGGGGGGTTGGCATCCCACAGGCCAGAGGAGATCCATTTTGCAGGCACATCATGAATGTACATACATTAATAGAAAGATCAACAGAGATTGACAGAACTACATGTAATGTACAAGTAAAAATTATACATATTTTTTGTAGGTTTTATTATGTCTTTTTAAACTTAAATATTGAAAATCATTGTAATATGCCTTAATTAGTGAGAAAAAAACTTTGCTTTCACTTGTTGCTGCGAGTTCATTTATTTAGCTTAAAGCTCCATTTTTTTTAAACCCACATGTGATATAACATAGGTTAGCTTTGTGCTAAGAAAATCCAGTGCAGTAATTCAGATCTAATAGTCAGTAACATTATTTAAATACTCCATTTGGCACGAGTGAAGTTCAGAAGAATCCTGCTTGTATATAAATAAGCTTTCTGTTACTGTTTCCTCTCCTCCTCTTCTATTTAGAAATACTGGGACAACAGAGAATTAATCTAAACACAACTGTAATAATGGACAAAAAACACATAAGCCAAGAATTACTTTTCCCTTTGTGGAAGGACACTCTAATGACCACTGACAGCAAGGTTGGAGGAGGATGGCTCTCTTTCCTCTTGCTTTGCTGATTGTTTTTCATTATTATTTCTTGGAATTTTTGAGACTAATGAAGCACATCTCCCTGACTGGTAAATCAGCAATGGAAAGACTTTTGCCTATCTTCTATAAACTGATTTTAAACACAGTATCCTTAACCAACTGCTCTGGTAGATGAAGAAGGAGAAAAAGGTTTACTGTCTGTTTTACAGCATAGAACTGTGCTTTGAGGATGTCTTACTCCTAGGTAGATGGGATTCATCATACTACCCGGTCATCCCATCCAGATGACTAGTTCAGGGCTGGTAAGCAGGAGGAGGCTTAGACAACACCTCAAAACAAAATCAAACCTGTATCTCAGAGGTATGTGGAAGTATCATAGCTCATCAGCTGCAGGAAGAGGAAAGACTGAAATGAAACTCACTACATATAGTTCATCATAAATCAAGTGGCAGTTGCAGTTTTTCAGAGACATTAATGAAAGTAATGAAAGTTGGCCTTTCACTTAAATATGCCATCTTTGCTCTTATGTTTCATCTTAGGTGCAGCTTAATGTTTTTGAGAGGGTTCTCTTTTGTGCTGAAAGTACATTATGGATAAGTTAATTTACCTATGTATTGCAGTGTACCATGTACCTTTACGTTAGCCTCAAGGACAAGAACACATTTCATTCAGAACAATGAAAGCTTTTTTTTTTTTTTTTTTTTATAAATTAAAACCAGTCTGTTAAAAATTGTTTAATCTCTTCCACCAAATTCCTCCCGTTCAAAGAGCTCTTAGAGAAGCTCACACTCAAGCCTGGAAGATTAAGAAGCAGTACTTTAATACAAGAGGCCTAAAATCTATGTTTACAATACAATTACATATTTTGAGAGTTATGGTGCACTGCAATTAGGTCTTTTTCTTTTTCAATAAAGTTCTTTCAACAAGTTTCTTCATAACAAAGAAATTGAGCAGATGGGACATTCACTTCAAAATGCAAAATGCACTTCTATGCAGGTCAAAAGCCCATGCAGTTGCAGCCCAATTTTTTAAGACATACATGCATTTCAATCCATTAAACAACATTTGTGCTTAAAATGGAATAAACAACCATACTTCATTCAACAGGATAATCCTTCTATGAGGCTGAAGAACAATATACTTAAAAGATCCCAGATTTTGTCTGGAATCAGTCATGTTTGACATAATAATGAACACAAAGTCAGATCATGTATGCCACAGGTTTGATGGTGCATAGCCTACCATTTCTCTTAGCAACATTTCTGTTTTACTTCTGATTGGACTGTCATGAAATACATGTATGAAAGCTATTTTTTTTTTTTTTTTTCCTGTTTTGGGATGTATGGGCTTTTAAAATAGGTGAGGTATGGTTTTACATTCTCACATCTTAGATCTCTCTCTGAAGTCAGTGAGGCACCTCAGTGGGATGGAAAGATACCTCACATGTGCCCCAGCTGTTAGGTTAAGCAGAAAGATGTTTAGAGAATGAGGAAGCTCTGTTTCAAACATATGGTTAATTACTGCCAGGAAAGAGAAGTCAGTAAACATCACACACTTGTTTTCACATTTGCTAAGGTAGGAGTCCCTGTACTACACAAAATTATTTCAGCTCAACACAAGTCCAAATGCCACGACAAACCTGGTCAGATAAAGACAGTAAATTTTCTCAGCACTCCCCACCCCTCCCAACCCCCCCCAAAAAAATGCATCTGTCTTTCCAAGTAAGTAGAGTATAATACAGAATTTGACTTTGCTTGTCCTATAATATTTCTTTCCATTACAAGAAAGTCTTGATAATACATAGTATGTTGAATGCCAACACATTCTACATTTTCTGAGCAAAAGTACCCAACAAATCTGATACACTGCTTGCTTACAGACTGCCATGAAAATAATTTGCCAAAAAAAAAATCTATATTACAAACAAAGCTGAATAGTATGACCTTCATACTTTTTCTTGAGCAGTAGCTGACACCTATACTATTTACAAAATGATCTGATATAGCATAGGGAAAACAGTCTAAGTACCTTTTTTAATAGGGATTTCTGCATATTATACTCTCTATTTTTTTCTCCATCTGGTCAATTCATTAACAAAAATACATGGACAACCATTTTCCAATAGTAGTCAGGACACTGGGGGAAATATGACAATTCTTATGAAAATTAATTGAAGTTGAAGCTATTAGCACGCATTTGAATTGACTTTTCTTATCTTGACCACAGCTACTTGAGCACATTAATTACATAGTTGATCTTTCTGAGTACAGGAGGGAAAACTGAGTTGTTCATTCTACATTTCATACCTTGTACACTGTCCATTCAGGAATGTATCGTGAAATGTTAATTATCATGAAAGGGAAAGCCAACTCTGCTCAAGAGAGGTCATATTTTCACATTTTCTGCTTTAATCAAGCAAGAGAAATTACTTCAGAAATACGAAGGCAACCAAATGAAGGACAGACAAAGATTAGCATATATAACAATTAATAATTGCATTACACTGCAACAACAATAAATCCTATAAAATATAGAACCAATTACAACACACAAATCATTACTAGACTAGATTTATGAGGGAAACTGCATTTCAGTGGGAAAAAGCAAGCACACTGCAAAACAGCTTCCTAAACACTGTTCTTGAAAGAGTTTAGGAACACTGACTGCAAAAAAAACAATCAGAAATCTTGGAAGTCACAGCGGATAGCGGATCATCCCTTTGAATACCAGTTGTTTATATGTGACCAACTGACTTGAATAATCTTTCATGTTTCATGGCTATATATCAGAACTATATAAAATCATGATGCTCAGCTTGAGGAAAAAAACACACTAAGGTTTTGCGAAACAGGTTAAAAGTACAGAGCATCACCACAGAAATAATAAAAAAAAATAACACAGATGTTTGAAAAGATGACATAAAAAATGTCTTTTAATCAAAATATTATTAATTTCCCCTGCTACATGATTATCTTTGCAAAGGTAGTATTAGTCAATCTTGCTGAACTCACTCTTGTAGTCTCCAAATTATCAATTATTCTCCCTTGTTGCCCCAAAACGTGTTTAAATGCTAGTGCTATAGACACATTTCTCTCATACATCTACAACTATCTCTCACATACATCAAAAAAAAAACATCTTAATCAATACTTGGATTAAAAGATTCCATACACAGTACCACAGACAGCAGAGCAATAAAATAAATGTAGTTTGCACTTTTGATCATAATGAGTATTGCAGGAAGGAAATCTGGGCTGTACATTCACGTCCATTCATCAAATTTCTTCTTGTAAGTTACATATGCTGTAAAAAGAGAAATGTAGCAAGCCTCTAAAGCACACAGGCCAACTGATTATTTGCCACAGAGAACAAATGCATAGCATTCAGTGGTAGCAGCAGTAGCTTTCTACTGTGTAAGAGGAGTATTTGATCAGAAAAACTGAACAGAAACACAGAGATAGAAGAATGAAGATAAAAACCTTTCCAAGTTCATTTGTGATTAACTGAAGCTCTTAAACAAATTGTCAAAACTAGGAGTACAGACAGGACAAGAGCCTTCTTGGTTAATAAATGATTACCAAAATTCTGTAGAATCTAGAGAAGAAAACATGCCACAGTCTGGATGCCTAATGTATTTTTGTTTGGTATATTTTGTGTGCAGGGTAACTTGAGCAAAAAAGTGCATAAATAATATATTAGCAACTAATTTGACAGTACTTGCTTTCACTGTAACTGGAGTGTTTGTGAAATTCTACCATAACAGCTATATGGACAGGTGAATACAAAGAAAGTGGAATAAGGAATACATAAGGAATAAATAGGTATTTTTCAATTTAGAATATTCCACTATTTTTTATTTTTATTTTTAAAGGAGTGCAAAATATATTGGAATCAAATGCAATAACAGCACTCTCCTGGAATTAACTGCTTAAAAATAACTGAATACTGAACTAAAATAACTTAGGATGCAATGAACTTGGCAAAAGAGACAAAAAGTATAGCAAGAAAACAGAAAGTTCTGAAAGCTAGATATTCACAGCTGGATATCTAAAAGTCCATAAAATAATACAAACACGAAAAACCTTTGTAGAAGCCCTCCAAAAAATGAAAACAAAACAAACAAAAAAACTCAAACAGGTAGACGTTCAGGCTTTCACATTGAGTAATCAACATTTGTGATCAAAATTCCTGCTCAGCCTTACAGCAGCAAGATAATCAAGTCCAGGGATGCAAAATTAGAAATTTGTTTACCACCGAGGTTTAAAATAAATAACAAGTGGCAGAACACTATTTTTTTTAAGAGATGCAAAAATTATATTGTGTTGTTTACTATATATTTTGGCAGTAAGCACACAGGTCACCTGTTCATTTCCTTCAGCCTCCTTTTGTTTGGATCACTTGCAGGTTCAACTATACAAGTACTTGAAAACTTTACCATTCCCATTCTGAAACTAATTCCTTACTTCTGTCTGATGTAAGAGTTTCTAGAAGGTAATAATCAAATACCTATCCACATTCATATATTAGATGTCTAAAGTAGAAATCACACAACATTTTTACTGCTGAAATACATGAAAGACATGATTACTGTCCTGAGAAGTTTGAAATAAAATTCAGATAAACAAGAAGCATAGAAACAAGACAGGTAAAGATATTTCTATACTGAGAGAGTCTGTAGATGATTTATCCAGAGAATTAGGTCTTAAAGATGGACTAAATATAGATTATTAAAACTATTACTATTTAAATATGGTCTTTAATTGCTTCTACTTGACAAAGGTGCTATTTCTTTTAATTTATTTCTGTATCCCTGTGTACTCCCAAATATTTTTTTCCTGCCTTAGAAGAATATCTCACAATAAGGAGACCTTTTCACAGATCCTGCAAAGTTAATTGAAGCAAGGTAAGTACTAAAGTTAATTGAAGCAAAGAAAGCTCAGTACCAAGGTGAAGTCATCTTCACTTAGGGTTCATATTTAGTGGGCAGTCAACCTAACAACACTGCTAAAGGGAATAAAATGTGGTGTGTCAGATTTAATGATACAGAAAGTAGAGAGATAGTATTAAAATGCAGTGCAGATACATAGTTTGAGAGAGTTTATGAGCCTTAGGTTTTACTATTCACATTCGCCTATATGATTGGATGCTGTATATTACAATGCAATATTCAGATGTTCAGAGCAAGGTTGTGACACTGTTGTATAAACCTTGTAATGCAAAAGGATTCAGTCTCCACACAGTAAGTCTTCATACACATAGTTTTATGCTTTTAAAGATTTTATGAAACATAACCTTTCATACCGAATGAAACCTAAAACAAACAAACAAAGAAACAAAAAACAAGATCATGATTGCCTTTACAAACCGATTTGGCTTTATTCTTTTAATTCTTTACATTCATCTGAAACTCTATACCTAGTATAGTCAACTCATTCTGTAGCCCTTTCCTACATCACAAATTTGTTGTTGTTCTGTTCCTACTTTTAATCACATAGTTTCTTCTTCCTTCACTGCTGCTAGTATGGCACTTTTGGTCCTTTTTTATTTCCCCTCTCCACATTACAGATTAAGCTTTACTGATATGTTTTATTTCTATAGATCCCTACTGTTGTTTTTTTTTTTTTTTTTTTTTTTTTTTTTTTTCCAAACCAAATCCCTGTACTTCTTTAGACTTAACATACTGCATTTAATTAAAGAATAACTAATGTGGACCATCTTGAAATTGATGGCTTTTCAGAGTCTATTAAAAGCCCTTAATTTATTCTAGTGTTAATATCTTTAAATATTTGATTAAATAGTAAAGAAAGAAATGTCTGTTCTCATATAGTGAAATGATAGACTGCAGATTAGTAAAAGCAAAGAATGCCAAATTTCATCTTCATTATATTACAGTATTTAGGACAGTGCATTTTCTCTGTAACAATGAGTTAATATATTTGCAGCTATATTTTTTGTATTTGCAGATGAGTAAACATCATGGAGGACAGATTCAGCCTCTCAGTGTAAGAAATGAATAAATAAATATATCATAGTACACAAACTGTATTAACCATAACAGATTAATGAGCAAAATCTGAATAGCAAATCATGAAAGTACAAATTGGTGGAGATCGGATTTTTAACTGTTTCTGATAGAGGAAAAAATATTAAGTACACAAGTAAGTCCTTTTTTCTTCCATTTTATTTTCTCACATGAAGAATCTAGTGCTCTTCTCCCAGTCTCTGACACTCTAAAACAATGTCTGGATAATTTGGATCAGCGTCAGGATATGCTGCACTATAGTGGAAGTTTACTTGCTTTTGTTCTGCCCTATGCAGGTGAGGTGTCTTTCAACATCACTCCTGTTTTCTCCATTTATATATCTCAAAAAAAACAACTAAGTTTCTGGGTTTTGTTAGTCAATAGATTTTCTCATTCTATGACAGCATAATTATTGCATCATTGCTAAAAATCCCCTTTTTTTGATGATGGAAATTGAGTCATCCTATTATACAACAGGCCCTAATCCTAGGGTCAAAGACTTCCCTGTTGAAGCATGTTGCATGTGCCAATTTACCAGAAAGAGGATTTGGTCCTCAGGATTCTTTGGAAGTGAAGAAGTGAAATGTCTGGTGAAAATTACAGAGCTTGATAGATTTATCTTTAGTGTGCACATATTTGGAAAAGCAGACCATTTTACCATTGTTCAATATGACTGCACATGTCTTGAACCATCATGACTATTCTACTGGAATAGTGCTATGCTAATTTCAGCTATGCCAATATAGAACAGACTCATGGCACCTCTTAAAATGGATTTTAACAAATTATTTTATTCTTTTAAGGGAGGACTAGAGAAACTCTTGAACACGTCTTCCGGAAAAGTCAAAACTCAGCATCTTCTCTTGGCTGGATTACTTCCAATAGTAATTGTTGTAGCAGAATTTGAAACAATTCCTAACTCTTCGACAGCACTTCTCTTTGATTCCCTTCTTTGGCCTCTTGTCCTGAGCTTCAGAGCCATTCACAGCCTTGATTTTTTTTTCTACTTTTACGTTATCTCAGATCCACTCATATGAGCAAGAACAAAATATTCATAGAATAATAGAATCAATCAGGTTGGGAAAGTTCTCTGGGATCATTAGGTCCAACTGTTAACCTAGCACTGCCAAGTCTACATTCAACAAGCTCCTGCTTCCAAAACTGCTCATACACTCCAATATTGTGAATAAATACCTACAGAAATGCATATGTTCAAGAACTGATTTTAATAAATGACAGCTCTTCAGTGCAAATATAGGCATTAATTAGCTTCCTCTAATCTTCCCTGACTTTATGCTGTTGCTGGTTCTCAAAGTGCTCACACAAGAAATTCCACCCTATGGGTGTTCGCATAAACCAACTGAGACTCACAAAGGACTGTTCTTATCAATCAGAGAAAGCAGAATTTCAGTATAAGTCACTCTTCTCCCTAAGTCTGTACAGCACCTAACTCGAAGCCTGCTGCCAATTGGAAATTTTCAGAATTTATAAGAAAGATGATAGTTTTATTAGGTGTCAAAATTTTAAAGTATTTATAAACAATTCAATAAGTATTTCAAGTTCTACATTTTAAAAAATGTAATGCTGCTTTTTAATTGATTTGTTGGTTCACACAGTAGTTCTTCCATGGCTTTGTATATGATTCTATGTTATTCTTTAAATTATATAGACAAACAACTATTTCTAAGGAGAATACTTTTCACATTATTAAGGTTTTCTTATCTTTTAGATCAAAGACTTAGTTTTTCATCATGTATAGTTATGTCTATAGGTATTTAATAAAATATGCAAATTTTTCAACGTATTTTTTTTTCAGCAAAGTAAAATTAATTGTTTCATATCAACCTCAATTGAACTTGAATTGAATTGAATTGAATTGATTGAATCTTTTGAGTTCTGAATGTTATGATGTTCTCTGCCTTTTTGTTTGTTTGTTTTGTTTTCATTTGGGAGGGGTCTGATTTCCAGATTTATCAAGTTTTCATTCACCTGGAAGAGACGATGTTCAAGAAACCACAAAGACAGAACTTCTGAACCATAATTATCTTATGATTTTAAAGCTTGAGAAGTATTCAGGTACATGGTAATAGGAGTTGGTGAGTACTGATGCACTTTACAAAGACAGACATCAGTAATCACTGCACACAATGATTACAGCAAAGGAAACTACTCTTTGAGGTAACAGCATCCTCACTCTCACAGAACAACTTTTACTTTGGATAAGTTTTTAATATACAGGTTTGAAAAGTGGAATATGAAAAAATATTCTTCTATTTCTGAAATCACCTATTTTTCCAACTTTTCTTCAGGTGAATGACTATTGCAATATAATATATGAAACCTCTGATTTCCCAGAAAGAAAAAAAAAAAAAAGAAGAAGGAAATTTTAAAATATCTACACAACAGTCAATATTCACTCCCAGGTTTGCATTTAATCTTTGAAATAATTAAACATCTTCTTAATAATTAATCTGATTTGTAAAATTATTAGAAGGTATATCTGTCCTGTGATTATGAATTATTTACTATGAATTTAGATTCTCTGAAAGTTTAACGTTGTTACTAATCTACAGTTTCATAAATTTTCTTTGCGATTAATCAGAACTCATGTGCAACTCCAATATCCTGATTTATACTTCAGCTAAATTAAAACTGTAAAAAAATGACCTAATTAATTAATTGTTGTTCACAGATTATTAAAACATCAGTTTTCAAACTTCAGCAAAGAAACAGACCTAAGTAGCTGCTTACTAAAATCCAAATATGCAAGTGAGGCATTTTTCCTTCTTTTCATATATGCCCTACTTTTATGAAAATGCAGTAAACTTCAATATATTCAAAATACCCTCCCTTCCCGTTCTACTCTCCTGTTCTGTCATCCATATATAAATCTCAGAGGAAAAATCAGTTGATGATCTGTATCTCCAAGCTAGCATTCAATTACTCTCTTCCCTCTAGATTACTTGTCAGAAGCTATGCACTGATAGAAGCACTCCTGCAGTGCATATCTGAAAAAGTCCTTCAAACACTGATCAAACATACAATTTACAGGTAGTTTCTCACAGTCCCCCTTGTGTGATCCAAAACCATGATACAGGTGAACATTTTTTACCCATAATGTCCATTCCTTACTATTATAGCGTTTTTCTCCAGTTCTTAATATGATCAGTTTCAGTCCCTTCACAGGTAAAATGGTTTTACTTTATGGTAAAATATAGCATCCTGCTTTAAACTGTTACTTTTCATGAGGAAGACTGACCTTTTTAAAAAAAATACTGAAGATCCTAAGGCTGCTGAAATGAAATAGAAGTAGTTTCTCTGAAACAACAGCAAAATTTATGTACTGAATTTCTGACATTTTTGTTTAGAAACCAGCTTGCTTAGAAACTTGCCTGGTAGAGATATGTTTGAGACATCAAGGAACAGCAGGGAGAAACAAACAAACAAAGTAAATGACCCGGGCTAAACTGAGTAAGAATAATATGAAGAAAATTGTATGAAAACATAGGAAACTGCAGGGAAAGCTAATGCTGATTTAGCTGTGTGTATGCTGTGCATATGAAATGTGGAATAGATATACCAGGAAGTCACATCTACCTTTGGTATCCTGTGTGACTGATACCTCCTTAGCTCTCTGCCGTGAAAATTCAGTGACATCCAAGCTTAGTTTGAGGCACTTTAAACCAGAAGCGTTTCTGACCCAGCCTCCCCTCCCAGCCCACCAGCAACATCTGCCTCAGATGGCATTCCCTACAGGGAACTCCAGAGGTACTGAACACAAATGCTGTGCTATGCCAGTGGGTGGAAACCTAGAGCAAAGCTACAGCTACTTCAAAACACTGTCTAGCCTAAAAGTCACAGCAGGCAGCAGGCTAGGCTTTTCTTTTAATAGGTTCTTTTCTGGCATTCACCAAAAGAAAAAGAAAACTGAAAAAAAAACAAATTGGCAGAAAGCTGAAAGAATTACGGGTAATTTATTTATATAACACAGTCTAATGTTTTTTCATCTATAAATTCTTAGAGCTAAATAATTATCATCATTTTATTTTTTCTTGTGAATTCTAATAACAGTATGGTTTTGTCTCAAACCTGATGTGAGACCACTTCTAAGCTGAATGGAGCCCAGCTAAAATTATTATTTTTTAAAGTTGCTGTTTTTCTTTGGAATCCCTCTTGCTTAATAAAAGTTAAGTCCTTTGAGAAACTAAAGGGGGATGCTGAGCCACTAACATATAGCAGGTTTATCTATCAGAAGCCAGACGGACTTAAAAAAGGTTGAGATATTCAAATTACTCAGATTAGAGTGAAAAGATTTGGTCTTCCACATGCTATGCTATGTTCTTCTCCATTGTAATAAACTTAATAAGAGGGAGGACAAAGAATGACAGAATCTTGCATGTTTCATTATCAAATTAAATATTTGCCTTAGCTACTGGCAAGTTCATTTTATGAAGAACGAGTTCTGGAACTATTATTTTTTTCTTTATAATCACTGAGGAAATTAAGGAAAGAGCATACTTCTAGATTAATGTGATCTGTAGTAAACAACACAAAAATCCTTACACATTGTGGTTTAAATGGTTCTTTTCCAAGTATTTAACATTCCAAAGGGAAAGAGTGGATTACCTATGAGCATCAGGATGCATAATCTCTGGCTGGTGCTGTTTAGTATTTCATCTACTTTGGGGCTGACTTCACCAGATGCAGACAGAAGTACTTCTTCCTTTTAACAAGCATTCCCAGGGAGCATCTGTCAGAACAGAAAAACAAGTGGGTTATTCACGAAGATTTATAGTTAGTAGACATGGAATACCCAATAGGAAATAATTACTTACGCAGTACAACAGCTGAGCATGGAATTTTAAAAGGGCCTGCATAATTGACCAATAGCAGTATCTGAAATAACACTGCTTAGGAAAAGATTAATTTAGGCTCATGCAACAGGGCACAATTCTGCCCTACAGGCATCAGGAAGGCCTGTTATCTTACATCCAGCATTGCAGATTGGACTTAGTAGTATTATGGGATATTTTTGTGTTTTCTCTGAAGCACATAGTATTAGCCATTGCCAGAGGCAGAATATCAAACATTTATCTGCACCTATTTCCTTCATAATGAAGGACTAATTCAATTTTATAACAATAGGAGAGGCTAGCAATGAGTTGGAGATCAACTAGAGAACAGTGGACTGGAGGCTTCTGCATGTTATTCTAAAAAAAGCAGCAGCCTTGCTTGGCCAGCTCCCTTAGCAGGATTAGAGTTTTGACATTTACCAGTGCAGTAGCCTTGGCAGACTTTGAATGATGCCTTCTATATTTATTTAAACATAAACTTCAAGTTCTGTGCTCCCTTTCAAAGGGCTAAGAAAGTAGACTTATTTAGTGACAGTGTCGGATATGAAAGTATTGCTTGCTATTTCCATAATACCCTTATGCTTTGAAACCACATTCTACTGTGATTTTTCTATTTGAATCTCAACATATGACTAGTATAGATAAGCAAAGTTTGTTCCCTTATTTAGAGGTGATAACTGTGTCACACAACCCTGAAAGTTAAGCTACAAAATGCTTTGCCTCCCATTCTAATGCAGGACTGCTGCAAGATTCCATTATCTGAAAATGATGAAACTTGACTAAGAGGACAAGTTTCAGCTGCTGAAATAAATTAAGCTTCATCTAAGTCCCAGTGAATTTAAAAAAAATAAAAATAAAATACACATTTGACTCTCATTTTCTATTTGAAAATGAAAATGAAGTATTTAATGAATAAAAAATGTGAACTTTTAGTAACAAAGAAAACCTTTCAGCTTGTATGTTAACTCTGGGAACAAGTTCATGCCTTCATCACCTAACACTCCAAGGCTGTCACTTGATATTATTTTCATCAGAACCAAAAAATATAAAATCCTGTACTTGCAATGAAGCTCAACATGAAAGAGGAAGAAAGAAAGCAGAATTTGCTTTAAGGACATATATTTAATATTTTATAAGTTTAGGTAACATCAAATGATACCAGAGTTGCAACTGTATTCTTGCATTTAAATTGTATATCAAATCATTTAAAAAATCATTTGTTATGACATTTTAAAACAAAAATAATTGTACTTGTGAATGCAACAGGAATTTTGAAGCCATTTAAACTTTTGTCAGATCATGTAACTGTGCGGTTCTATATATACTTTAATAATAGTATTATTATTAAGAATGGAAGACCACTCAACCAATAAATTCAAATATTTAGGAGGGAACATTTTGAAGAATCTGTGCACTCTGCTTCGTAATCATGCTCTCCAACAATCACATTAGTTTCTACCTTCAATTCACAGAATCAGAATAGTCAAGGTTGGAAAGGACCTGTGCAAGTTGCCTGGCCCAATCCCCCGGCTCAGGCAAGGCAATTCAACAGTCCTTCTTGAAAGTCAAAAAGGAAAAAAAGTGAAAAAGCAGACCTCACAATTTATTTTAAAAAGGAGGAATAAAATATTTTTTAACATAATTGTTGCTGGATTCTTCATCCATTGTTGATCTCCATTGATCTCCAATTTCTTCAATTTTTTCTTACTAACTCACATGCATGTTTGCACTGTCCTGTACACTGCTATAGAGTGCAGTGCTTCCTTGGTGTTTTTATCAACTATGATTAAAATTCAGTGTTTCATAAAGACATTCTAAACATGACCCTCTAGTGCTTTATCTGAAGCTTGTCTCTTGTCCAGAATCCTCAGTTCTCTTTACTAATCTTCTACAAAGATGAGAACTGTGTCCACATTTATATAAATAAAGAAAATGTAGGAAAAAACTCAGATTATTGTTAAGGATTCAAAAAAAATAATCCATATTTTTTTAGGTATTGTTATGGAAAATTACTTGCAGCTTTACAGAACTTGAATAGTGTCAGCCTCTGCCGTTGCTACAGTGAGACTGGAAACCCTGAGATCCATTCTGCTTCTGCTGCTGCTCTTATTCTTTCTGTAAATATATGTGATTTTAGGCTGCCATAATTCAACAAGTAAATGTTCCCAGACAGAAGCAGCTAAGTAGCTATAATACCCCCTGCACTTCAATATCCATAGGCAACAGAGTCAAGAGGATTTCCTTTTTCATTCTCTGTTTTTCCTCTCATTCCTCCACGGAGTCTGGCGTGCTCAAAAAAAAAAAAAAAAAAAGCAGAGCAGCTGATTTACTCCTTACTCCTTGCACAGTTATGTTACAGTGTTCCTGAGTACTTTTCATAGTGCAAATTTCATGTCTTGTTGGTTCCTACAAGCACAGCAAAAATTCTGAGGCTTCATTGATTGGTAAGACATACTTCCACATTTATGCAAAAGAATTTAAACATATTTATGTGCCACAACAGGCAAACATAACTTTGCTCAGTCAGGAACCAAGAAAAGCCACCCCGTCTTTTTAAATTTTGCAGAAATGCTCCTCCAACTTTTTTTTTTGTTTTCTTTCTTAAAATGTCTAATATTTGTTACTCTCGGTTTGCTGAGTCAATTATCTCAAGCCAATAATGACTAGAAACAGATATGAAAATATATGATCTTTAATGAATTTCAGATATTTCCCCCATTTGTTGTGATATTGGGAATTGTGACTGAAAAGAACAAAAATATGCATTTTTTCAATGAAGGAAGAAGAGTAATCTGACTGGAAAGCACTATACTTTTTTAATTGAGCAGACAGCCCTTTGGTAACATTAACAGACTGAACTGCTGATTGGTAATGAGACTCCTTGTTCTGTTATTGCCATCTATTTAGGGAAGGTAAATGCATCTGTTTGTGTTTAAAGACTATGGACAAATTTCTTTCGGGTTCATTCCAACCTACTTTAGCTGTGCAGTGTAGTTCTGGCCAGACTGTTTACCAGTTGTCTCATTATACAGAATACCTTTGGAGGAATACAATTTTTTCACAGGTCTTGGAGCTAATCCAGCTTGGATGTAAAGGCATCTGCTGATCCATTTTAAAAATTACTGCAGAAGCTAGCTACCGTGCATGTATATATATGTTCATATATCCACTCTCATGCACATTTTTCAAGGTATTGTTTCCTCAAAAAATGAACTAATAGTCTCATATATGAACTAATAAAATATATTTTCAGTGTGGAAACTGCTGTATGTTGAGAAATGTATTTCTGAGAGGAATTAAATGTTTCTTGACATTCTGTTTTTCAAGACATTTTATAGCTTGGGTACAGAGCTCCATCTCAGAACAAATGAAATTACCTGTGAAAATTTGGAATATTCAAAGTTTTTATGCTGTCAGTTCTGAAGGTCAATCCAGTTGATAAAATACTGTGAATTCAAGTAGAATAAGATAACATTTTTCCAGCTACTTTTTGTGGAATATCTCTTTTAGACCACCAGCAAAGACAGTTTTCTCAATGTCTTGAGAACTTAATCACTCATGTCCCACTTATACTTTCAGAACGCTGCACTACAGTAATAAGGCTGCTTCTTTTACCAAGAATAATACTCCTGCTGCAACACTTACTTGTTTTTCTGCTAGGACAAACAAAAATACAAACCCTGGTATTTTCTTGGATAAGAAGCTCAACCCATTTCCTCTATCTTATATAGTTTATTTTGCATCCAAAAGGAAATTTCTATTATTAGCTTCAGCTGCTCAATAAATTAGCTTTTTCACTGACTCACTTTCTAGACAGACAGTAACTACAAATGTTCGAGTCCGAACATGATTGACTTTGGGGGACAGAAGGTAGGCATAAGTGTGGATAAAAGGAGTTTTAGCCTATTTCTAAGTTAGACAGTTTTACAATTTTTCCACTAACATTCCTTTTCCCTGGATTCCATTAAGGAAAATTCTGTAGGCAGAAAAGGACCTGCCTGCATTTGAAAAAGATTTCTCTGCATTATCCTTTTAATCAGCAATGTATTTCAAACCCTTCCACTCAGAAACTGCTGCTCAAAAAATATTAACTTGTAACAGGATTTTATTCCTCTAGTTCATAGAATGCAAGTGATTTCTTTACTTTTGACATAACAATTTAGTATTTTCATTTCCATAAGGCATATAAAAAATGTCTTCCCTCACACAAATGAAATAATTTTATTGCCATTTTTCTTTCATGTTCTAACTTAATTTTGAAAATCAGTGAAAAACAAAGGAATTAATTATGATTAATAAATGAATAATGAGAATTTAGACTGAGGATACTACTTGGGTTGTGTGAAATGAATAGAACAGGGATACAAAACAAAAAATGTAGACACTCTATGGGAAACATCATCAGGATAAATAAATCAAGCTTGTGTCCTCAATACTATTCAATAGTTTTCCTATTTTTTAATAAAAGCTGATACATAATGCACAATGAATTGTAGACTGTCTTCTGCAGTTTTGGGTTTGTCATGCTGATCACTGAGGAAAAAATTAATCCTCGGTATCTCCTCAGATTATTATTGCACATTACAGAACTCACTTCCAGTTGAGCTAACACATCTGTAAAGGGGCAGATATATTTGCACACTTTCTGTTTGGTCAATACCTGATTCTATACACAGCTGTCACAGACAAGGTCTGGAAAAGAATGCATTGAGGGAAGCATCATAAAAATACTTATAGAAGCTATTTAAATTAATAAATACCACTGAAGTATTTAATTGCATTTCTCAAAATTTTAGAACTACATCACTGTATAAAAATATAAAAATCTAAATTAGCCATAAAGACTGAAAAATTTACAATCATACCTAGGATGTGAAATCAAAGCAAAGAGCAAACTTCTTTGAATAAGCTAGGAAAATGTTACCGCAAACATAAAGCATTAAAGGTAACTCAGTCTGGAAGGCTATACTGCCTCGATGTTGGAATTAGGATTTGTTATAATCTAAATGCCCTAAAATTCCTTTACAGAAAACCAAGCTTCATTTGAAACAATACTGTAAATGCTTGGGGACTTTTAGAAAGGGAGTTTTACCATTTCAAGATCTCAGACTTCACATCCTCTCGAAAGAAGCAAATGCAATGAGATCATAGCATTCAATTTCCAGTCTCTGAAAATGTGAAGTGACCCCAGTTATATTTATTCACATCATATCAAACTTTTATATTTAAACATCTAAAAATGAATACACAAATCCCATACCAGAAATCTCTATCTTATGAACACCCCTATAAACTAGTGTGGAAATAATTCTCAGTAGTTGAGAATGATTTACCTTATCGCATGATCAAATATTCATATATATATGTAATATATATCAAATATTATTAATGTGTATGTAGTACTATGTGATGTATTCTTATCTGAATTTTCAACATCCAAAATTTTGATTTCAGAATAAACAATTTCATTTTACAATGCAGTGTTTGTTAAGTCTCATCTTTTGAAAATGTGTCTTTTTAAGCATCTGCATGCAAAAGATAACTGAAAAATACTGCAAATGTCCACATGATCACCTTTTAGCAAAGAACTATTTTGGGGGCTGAATATATGTTTTGTATCTTTGTGCATTAATGGAGATTCTAAAAGTTATCTGGATTAAGCACCATCAAAGTTAACAGCCTCTTTTTACAAGACTTTATCTTTTTCATTTTAAGATGTTATTAGAATAATAAAATTGGTGCCTGGTGGGCTGAAAGCAGACTGCCATTTAACATATTTAATGACCATCTGGAGCTTATTTTATTCAAAGTTTTATTTTGTATTTTCTTTTAAGCACTTCTTATTTTTTTAGAAAATCCTCGTTTTTCTTTTCCAGTTTGGAAGCATTACTAGCTACAAACACAAAGGCCTCCCCTCTACTTGTTTCCCTCTTTTTAACTCTTTGTCACTTGTTTATTATTAAACTGTCAGAACCATCATAGGAAAACTAGTTGTTGCTCTTGCCAGAAAAATGCTGCAGAGAGCAGATCTGAAGACTGTAAGGTGAAGTATCCAGTCTTCCTCTGGGAGAATCACAAAACAATAAAACAAAAACAAAACAAAACAAACAAACACAAACACAAAACAAAACAAACAGCATCATTTGCTCCCTCCATGTTTCCTCCCTCCAGCTACCTGTAGTACACTTTGGGGGGTGTCCCTCAACCCCTCAACCTTAGCCACACCTTTAGAGAAACTGGTAATATTTGGCAAATCCAAGGAAAAGGCAGGACTTACTGTGCTAATAGAGAACCCTGTTGTGCTGGTATGCTGCTGATCCGCCGGCAGCAGGTATCTCAGGACTCAGCAGCTCAGTTTGTGCTCCTTCGTGGCAGAGGTAGCCACCAGAAATCTCAGGCGGCCCACGCCGAGCATCACCTGTGTAGAGGAACACTTAAATAGTGTTAATCTATTAATAACCCTGCAGAATTTTGTGCTATGCAGTTGTGATTGACTAGCCCCCTATCATTTAAAAACAGAAAAGACAGTAAAATAATACATGGCTCTATATACAAAAACAAGCAAATTGTAAACAAGCAAACAACAACAAAAAAAATAAAACAAACAAAACCAGAAAAGTTCAGAAGGAATTTTTTCTATTTACACAGTTTAAAAAAAAAAAAAAAAAAAAAAAAAAAAGTTTATTGATTCATTGTGTATATCAGGCATAAAATCCAAACTTTAACAAGAAGGTATCTTGGCAAACTCTCTTCTAGATACATCTCAGCATTTGATTACTGTTTATCTGTTCTATTTTTTGTTTCAAATACTAAATTCTCAATGGTATCTTGTGTTGTTCTCACTGAAACAATTGCTGCTTAGGTGATTAGGATAGTGGACATCTTTCTGAGAACACAGGCCAGGAAGCAATATATATCTGTGTATATTAATGGGTGGAGATTTAGCACCACTTATATATGAGCATATATTATTTTAGAGAAGGAATATATAGAGAGATAGAAACTTCTTTTCACAACTACTACTGAGAAAGAAAAAAAAAAAAAAAGAAGAAGAAGAAAAAAAAAACATATTCAGAATAGCACAGGGCTAAAGAGACATGTAAATGACAAGTAAAGCAACGAATAAACTGTCCTAAGCAGTTTCATAGGAATCTGAAAGAGAGATGAGGTGCAACTGACAACCAGCCACTATGTGAACTAAAGATTAAATGGATTTGTACAATTGTTTTTGCAGTGAGGAATGGAGCATTGCCTTGGAAGTGACAAAGCATTTCCATAGTTATTCTTAGCAATATTATGAATTTAGCTCAGCCAGCTAAGGGTGTTACTATAGTTTATCCAAGCTGCCATATCCCTTAATCACCCTTGCTTCTGATATCCATGAACAAATCTGTTGGATTTACCAACTAAATTATTTATTGTGTTCATTGTTACTGTTTATTATCTACAGAGACATATTTCAGTTCACATTTCAAATCTGAAATGCAAGTAGAAATGAGTCAGTTTCTGAAAATGAATGAAGGAATTGTTTGGGATTATTCACAGATAGAATTTATGTTTCCTCATGGTGAGAAGCATAACAGTAATAAGCTCTTTTGGAGGCGAAATCTTACCTAGATCTAGTTTAATGTTATTGTTGTTATGCAAATATTTTAAGCGTTACAAACTGAAATGAAATAATCAAAGTACAGTTTCTTCTCATGAACACCTATGTTTTTTTACATTTCCCCTTGAAGTAGCACTTTCTGCACTGTGTTTATTGAAATTCATAGTGGACCTGCATCATTGCCTCTACATGGGGTCCTTCAGAAGTTCATCTCAGGAAAGCAAGTCTCTGGCAAGACAGGTAACTGTGGCTCCTATTTCAAGTGCTCTTTCCTACAGGGACCAGCACAAGACATCAAGAATCTCAAGTGCCAGGAGAGGTCATCAGGGATGTGGGGCAATCAAAAAAATATACGAAACCTTACTAGCTCTTACTAGCTAATAAGTATTTTATCCCACTGTCCAAGAAGTATTACTAGTGTACAAATCAGTGCAACATATGCCAGTATACCAACTTTCAAACACTAAGGCAAAGTTTTGTAATCTAAAAAACATTATTAGATTTATGGGGAAGACATATATAGAAACACCTCCTAAAGAAGAATATCCTTTAATCCACATATATACTGTGGGAGAAAAAATATGGGATAAGAAGGAAAAAGTGTCAGAGAGAAGTGGGTTAGGAAAAGGAGATGCATATTATCTTAGATCTCTTAGGTCTCCAGAAAACGTATGATGCTCATTTGTAGAAAACTGAATCCCCCATATCAAATATGTGCAAAAGTCTTGGATAATAGGATACCATGGAGGAGCTTGAAATTAGATCTAGGGAGAGAGACTCTCTGCATGACAGATGCATTGCATGACTGACAGTTCTCTGAATTAGCTCAGTACTGTGTCCACCATAGTAACATCTCATGCAAAATGGCTAAAGATCAGATCTATTTAGTCATGTGTGGATATTTGAAAGACCTGCTATGGTAACTTAAAATTCAATATTTCACTCAGGTTTACATATTTTAAAATACATTCTGTTGTAGCCTCTTGTTATCTGTATCATATACAACACATTTCAAATATATGGAAAATCAATAGCAAATATATATATATATATTTCTCAGACAACCTATGACTTAATTTATGCAGTTTTATTTAGCATTTCACTTATATTAACTATTTGCACCACTAGAAATATGAGTTAAATGACATTGGAAGGAAAGAACAGGCGATGGCTTAGTACCTGCAATTTCAAAAGCATTTCAGAGCATTTACTTATTTAGAAGGGAAAGTCAGAAATATTGCAAAGCCCATGAAAAATATGTCTGGATACACAGGATAGGCTTGCAAAACTGCTGTAATTCTTCATTATCATAAAACATAGAAAACACATGGACAGCAGAACTGAAGTGGAAAGCTAAGAGTAGTACAACTACATTTGTCTTAATTTGTTTCACTGACCTATACTTAATATTTGACATGCATCTAGTTACTTTTTGTGTGTGTGTGTGGTTTAACAGGGACATTTGGTACCAAATTTTATTGGTAGTGTGAAAGATTATGTAGTTAAAATCATTGAAATATCTACTTTAGTTATCTCTTAATTCTGTTGAATCCTAATTGAAACAACATAGAATATTGTTGCTGCTAATAAGTAAGAATGGTATCTTTGTATATTCTTTCCTTTACTGGGGAGGGAGGAGGGGGGGAATTAAAAAGACTGCAAAACTATGAAATGTTAGTTGTTGAATACTTAAAGGTAAACAACTATCTGAATCTGAATACATAAAACAGTTATGCTATACTAAAACCAAATTGTAAAGTAAAAATTGAAATTTGAGTATCATCACAAGGTGGAAACAAAATTAAGTGTAAACTGGCTTCCTGCACTGCAAAACACATTGGTTGATCAGTGATAGATTGTATTGCATCCAGTGAAATAAATGCCTGCAGTTTCAAACACATGAAGATTTTCTGCACAGTCCAGACAGACTGCCTTAGAAAACTGCAAAGTGGAGTTGACTTTTCACACTAGTTGGAAGTCAGTTACATCCAGGAAGGCACTCTACTGCAAGCTGATCAAAGTTGAGTGTCCTCAAAAACAAGTCCCAGATTCTAGTGTACGTAATTGCCATTGGCATGGGGACTAAAGGCAGACTCTAGAAGGAAAACTAAGTTTCAATTAGTGTAATTTATTTCACATTTTCATATTTCTGAGTCTTCAGCTTTTATCTCCATGTCACTACTTTATCATTATTATGTTTAACTCTTGTAATCTCATAAGATAAATGCAAAGTATTTCAAACAAAATGTACTACTGCACATTACAATGTACTACTACTGAGCATATTTTTTTTCTCAAGATTTCTGATTTTCCAAACTTTTATTCCTTGTTTGCCGAATTCACAATAAAACTAAAAATACTTTATATTCCTGTTGAGTCACATGGGTGTGCCTTCATGATTTGGTCTCCCTCGGGGGGGGGCCCCCCCCCCCTTTTTTATTAGTATTATTTTATTACTTCAGTCTGCCCCACTCTACTTCAGAAATGTCTTTCAGCAAAATACCCTCTGTTATACTCCTCAGCTACTCCTAGAAAGTGAAATCTCTAACTGCCTCTTTTCTTTTTGCTTAAAAT
Organism: Oxyura jamaicensis; assembly: GCF_011077185.1. Taxonomy (NCBI): domain Eukaryota; kingdom Metazoa; phylum Chordata; class Aves; order Anseriformes; family Anatidae; genus Oxyura; species Oxyura jamaicensis. The sequence continues at coordinate 3,603,808 of NC_048896.1, forward strand.
ATGATTTATGAACAAATTATGTATAATTATAGGCTTAAAAATTATTTTGGCAGAAGTGAGATAATGTTTTTTTGTATTCCTTAAAAATCCATGTAAACATCTGGGGGATGAAACTGTTCTATGAGCCCTTCAGCTGCAGCTCAAGTGTACAAAGTCACACTGCAGTAAACTTAAAATTAAAAACTACAGATCTTGCAACATGTATATTGAAACATATATTCAATTTATATATACACATATAAGTATATATAGTGTATATACATGTAAATATGTATGTACATATACATGAAGTAAATATGTGTATATAAATTGAATATATGTATATAGAAACATATATTCCAGTTTGCACAAAGTAATTACAATAAGAACAAATGTAATGATGAACATTTTAACAGCTGCCTTTTCAGTTTAGTTTGTAAGCCAGAGATGGAGAAGATGCTTGGCTAGCAAGGTGAAAGCAAAGACACAACTGACAAGACAACATGCAATCAAAACCCACCATTCCATAAAACAGCCTTGTTACAATCACAATAGATGACTGTCAAAAATTTACCAGGGTCATAACCATTAATCATTTTATTTAGCTGATAAGCAGGCAACTTGCTGAATTAATTATATATAACAGCACCCTTAAAATTCCCGTTGCATAAATGTTGACAACACTACAGACTTGTATTTGGGCATTCCTGTTACTCAAGTGACTTCAGAGTCTGCACATTAATTACACTTACATAATTATTGTGCTGACAATTAATCTGAAATTCTGTGATGAATATAGAATGTTTACTTTTTTATCCAAATTGACATATTTGGTTTATTCCCTCAGTCACAGATGTACAGCCACCCCTTTGTCAATCTGGACTAACTGCATTATGTTAATTAGAAAAGAAAGTTTAATTTCTTTCCCCTGTGTACCCAAAGGAATCAAGAGGACATGGTTGCTAAGACACATTCCTGTAAAAGAGAACAGTTTCTACATATTCACATCCAGCAAATGCTGATTATGTGCTGAAAACAAACTTCTGTTAACAGAAAGCAGTGAACTAAATTTTAATGATTAAAGATTGTTGTGTAAAACTGGAAGAACTTTAATAATTCAGAATTTAATTTGTGATTAAAAACATTATGCCTGGCCCTTAAGCTTGGCAGCTAAGGTTGAAATGTGTGCTGCAGTAAAAGAAGTGAGGCATAAGTACTCAAAATTGGTTATTATTTTCCTAATTATTTTCACTACTTCCTGCTATTCTTTATAACTAATAAAAACCTATAAAACATATAGACATTAAGTGTTCTATTCCAACACATATTGTACACACAGGAGACAATTTCCTTAAGTAAATATTTACTTCTTGTTTGTAAATTGTTTAAATTTTGATGAATCTTATATGGTTATTATTTTTTTTAATTTCCTGATAAATAACTTATGAAACTTTCTTTAAAAATAGTTGTAAATTGAAAATATTTTCCACAGCCTACCTCTGTAAATTACGCAGTTCATCAGGCTGAAGATATAATTGAGTTGTTTGCTACAAAATATTATACTGCGGGTTATGAGCTCAAATATAGTTTTAAACTAAGTTCATACAAATTACTGGGGATGCAAAATGAGTGCAACATGTTTATATTAATTACAGAGGCCTAGATAAAAAAACTTGTCCCTAGAAAAACCTTACTAAAGGCAACCAATACCTCAATGTAGGAAAAGGAAATTTCTAGTAATCTTTTTTCCAGTTGGTGCTGTGCATTGGAAAAGGACTGGAATTGGTAACCTTGCACTAATATATGTTTTGATAAGTTAAGTAGCTTGCCTAAAGCTTGCTCTAATAATAGAACATTTTTGAATGTTCTGCTCCTTTGTAAGACTAGCTGTCAAGGTAAGAAATATCAGAAGGACCATTCCCAGGGCATTTTAGAGACAAGAAATGCTGGGGCTTTTAATTATGGAACCTCTTTTCCATAGGCATCAGTCTAACTGCTCATATCCAGGAGCTTCAGGAAATACCAACTTTTCAAAGCATATTGCTGAACAAATCAAAGTCTGACAAAAGTCTGAAGGCAAGACAAGAAAACATTTACACTTTCTTTGTCAGTTCTTTGCCAAGAAGTTGTAAATCCTAAGAAATACTAATATCCACTTTTCTCAGTAGATACCACTGCCCGCATACAAAGGATCGGTGGCCTGTCCCCCTAATGTTGGCTCTGATTGTTGCAGAATTGCTGGGAAGTGGTCTGTAGGGAGATGGAAAGGTAAAATTTCAGCCAGAAGTAGGGTTGTTGTGACAGAATTGACAGTAATCTCTTTATGCAAGAGGAAAAACACCAATGTAGCAAGGTATACAATTCCAAAGGAAATGTAACAAAAAGCAAAAATAACAGAACAGAGAGGTTATTCAGGTCAGCTGTGTGTCACCAGGTTATTAGGATGATTTTATGGTGTCCAGAGAGCTGGTAGGAGATGGAACCAGAGCCAAGGCAAGGGTCTGACCTGTGTGCCATGGACTCCCTCCATCTGCTCCCAGAAAGACTGCATAACTGTTTATCTCAATAACTCATTGCATCTTAGTGATCGCTTGTGTGCTAGCCAATGAATTATTGATTTTTTTATTTTTAACTGATGTACATTTTGCTCACATAGTCAATTGTATCTGCTTAAAGAGGCTTGACCTAAAAGAGGAGCATCTCCAAGGAGTACTTTCCATGGGCTGGTCACGTGAATGCCTCCCACCCAACATGGTAAGATCTATGCCATCACGTGAGCCACAGACTCAGGCTTCAATGTGGACTTAAAAACTACTTTTCTTACTATTTTTTTATTATGTAGTTCATCATTTGTGCCTGTAAGTGTGCATGGTATCCCACATAACATACATGCACTGAGCAATATAATAAATGAGCAATATAAAACCACATTGTGTTCAAAATTATAGAAACATTTAAGCAATACAGTAATTATATCAGTAACTTGGAGAACATACGACACTTGGAAAAAAAAATAAGAGCCAATGATCTCAGTCTAATCATATCCCTCAAATTTTATCTGGTATTTCAGAATTAATTCTTTATTAATTTAAACCTCAGTAAATAGTTCATCTTTAATCATCTTCACGTCTTTATATGTAGTTTTTATTTACTTTTATAACATTTGAAAACATATATTTTAATATGATATAAGTTCCCAAATTCCTATGGCTTTTGTGACAATGTTAACCTTAATTCAATCTTAATTCAAAAGTATTTTGAATAAATTTTTTTTTTATTCCACAGGCTGAATACTAATACAATGACAATTATGGTTATAACAATATTTAAGTGTATAGTTTTTAACTGACTTTAATCCTTTCTCAGTCTTTAGAGCCTTTTGTCCAAAAAAGTTTGTTTCAAACTCTCAAGACATTAAAGTATAGTTTGTACCAGAACAATAGAATTAACTTCCAAAAGTTCTACATAATTCTTGAAATTTCAATTAATGAAAGACTATATTATCCCTTCATGTTATATCAATGTACATTAGTGCTATACTGGTTAAAAGGGATACCACTTCACGGTTCATGCCTTGTCAACTTCACATACACCCACACTATTTGACAGGACTAAACTGTACATTTACTTGTCATTTCCATGCTGTTGATGTTTAAAAATATTATGGCTCTGAGCAGCAAATACAAATCACATTCTTTTGTTATTAAATCCTACTCATGCATCAACCTAAAGAACTCCAGAGATCTTCCTAAAAAAAAAGAAAAAAGAAAAAAAGAAAAAAAAAAAGAAAAAAAAAAAAGAGGAAGGTAAATGAAGTATATACAATTCAGTTGTACATAATTATAATTCATACTTTAATTATGCTTTTTCCTAGATCAAAATTATGGACAGATGAATGGTATTAACATTGAGCTTTTTATCCAGAGAAAAGTCTCAAAGTTGCACTACAGTATCACATCTAACTCAGTGGTGAAAGAGGCACGTTTAGATTAGTCAGAAGGCACTGTGTTTCAAATGCATCAAGACACAAGGCAAGCCCACATAGTAAACTCAATTAAAATCCTCAGCTATTTCCATAGCCATTATTGCTATATTGTTCTGTATATTTTTGCATTGTAGATCTACAAGCAGTGGCTTTGAACACAGAAACAGAGTAAAGAGAAAACCAAGACCAAGAGAAACCAAAAGTCACAGGGATCAATAAAGTACTGACACTGATCTGAGCATCAGTCTGCTGAAAAACTTACTGAGAATAGAAAAACTTGTAATTACCATAATATAAACAAATGGCATAGCTCATAACTGCTGGATTAGTCAAACTGAATTTGACTCAAGAACAACTAAGTGTACTTGATCAGGAAATTATCTATAAGTTACCCTGAGCTTTGTTCATTATTTTATCAGTAGAAGCCAATAAAATATTGTGCAAAAAAGGCAACACACGAAACAAAAAAAGTGCACTAAGTGCACATTCTTTAAAAATTAAAGGCTTTTCATTTACATGGCAAATATATAAGTATGTTTAAACAATGCCCTAAAAATCAGTTATTTTATCTGAAGACGCTGTGCCATTACTTATCTGAAATTACTAATTTAGTCTTAGCAGATGAGATTCCTTTCACACCATTGCATTAAATTTATAAAATGAGTGAACTTTATTTTGTAAGATTTCTTTTTGTAAGATTTTCTTTTGTAAGATCATTGTTCTGTACATTGGGGCACCTCATAACTTTGTTAGCTACTAATCAGTTATATTATACTTACCAGTTTTTCACATTATTTTACCTTATTTGAACTTATTTGAACCTCTGCCAAACCTGATCATGTCAGAAACTGGTATATTAAAACACTTTGTGTTTGTTATGACATATGCAGTTTATCTGTGGCAAATCTTTTCGTTTTTCTTTCCTATATTTTCAACCCAATCTTGATTGGTTTTGAGAAATAAGAATGGAATAGTTTGTTTGTTTTTCTCTGAAATAACAGGTGTACATCCTAGATACTGTTACATGAGATTATGCTTTGTAGAACAGCCGTTCTTCTAGGGAAAGATATATGTGCTACGTAGCACAGCTGGCCATACTTATCATCATAAGTATGATGATAAAATCATCATACTTATCATCATAAGTATGATGACAAAACGATACCAAAATTTGTCTAGCTATTATTTCTTTAACTGGAGATGGGCAGGAAAAGAGTAAAGCTAATGACTTGACTTTGATTTTTAAATTAGAACAAGGATTCTTGATGAAAATATTTACTTCCAAAATAAGTCGTAAGTTCTTCAGACTGAAATACTTTTCAGAAAGAAAGAAAGAAAAAAAAATTAAGCAAAGAAAAGCAAAAAACATTTACCTCTCAACAGTACTGAAAAGCACACAAGGCAAGACCTCAACAGAAAAACACAAGCAGTAAGGACAGCAACATCAATGACAATTGATACAAATTGGTAAGCAAAAGCTCTTTAAGAAGTGTCACTTTATGATTGTCTTGGGATAACTACAGCAGTGTGGTAGTGATGCTTCTTATTAACAGTGAAAATTTAGTTAAAGCAACAATGTCTAGGGACTAGACATTTAATTTTAAGAGAAAATTAAGAATAAGTAGTACATCTCCTAATGTATTTACTTGTCAATTTTAACAAATAATTTTAGTAAAAAGTCACTGAATTCCTTACTGGAAATCATTACCATGTGAGTAAAATTTTTAACATTCTTTCTTGATAGATTTGAAGCCACCTTCAGACTGGAAAGGACCATTGTGAACTCTTTGTTTGTTCGTTTGTTTTGAATAAAGTCTGCCCTGAATAGTGTATTTTTAAGCTCTTCCACAGTAAGACTAAAGGCCACTGAGATAAACAGGAACAATGGCAAGCCCATTGGCTCTTGGCAAACCTCATAAAAGTGTTAGTGGTGACATAGAAGACACTGACAGGCTGACACTGTAAATTAATTTACAATTAAAGTATTTCTGATCTCCTGAGCAGCAAGTCAGACCATCTGCAGTGAGCTATTTGTCCTTAAGGCACGGGGAGAAACATAGCCATTACCTCACCAAATTCAGGGACTGACTCTACTCCGGAAACAGAACTATCAAAAAGCTATCAAAAGAATAGACCCACCATCAGACCCACTTTCTATTTGATTGCATCGCCTATTTTCTTTTTATAGTTGTTCATTTTTATTTTATTTTATTTTATTTTATTTTATTTTATTTTATTTTATTTTATTTTATTTTATTTTATTTTATTTT
>NC_048896.1:3610051-3636128 GCF_011077185.1 Oxyura jamaicensis
TTATTTTATTTTATTTTATTTTATTTTATTTTATTTTATTTTATTTTTATTACATTCCTCTGAAGTACACTCCATATGAAAAGCTGAATCTGTGGCTGCTTTGAAAATTGTCTGGAGCTATGAGCAAACATCATTTTCTTCCTTGATCAGGAAAGCTACAATTTGTAAGCTATGGCTAACAGATAAATGTCACCAAACGAAAGGAAAAATATTCTGATTTGAAACATGTATTTCCTGAACCTTGATAAAAGTCCATCAAATCCACAGCTTTTTGTATACATTAAATAGAACACTGAGTTAATTGCACCAAAAATGCAGTTCAAACAGTGGTTCTATAAGGATGTTTTCTCTGAGTAACCACACCACAGTAAGGTAGCCAGGAATACATAGTATAGTTTTTACAAAAAGCTCACTTAATATTTGCAATCTGTTTTTGAATATAAAATCTGTGAAAGCAAATATAGCCATTGCTTGAACAAACTGTATTTATGTTATTTTCTGTTCTATCTCATGCTTCAATATATCAAAAAATGTGATGGCATCTGCATATATGCATTTTGATGTTTTCTGTAAGTCAGGAAGATATACTAAAAACCTTGTAAGACATGACATCATCTGTAAAACATCCCCAAGTTAGCATATCTACAACTGGTGGAGATGAAAAGGGAGATGCATATACCAAAGCCGTGGGTTTTAGCACTGCCAGTTACTATGCTGAGAAAGTATAAATTTATTTATGAGTAAATTGTCAAAACAAAACACTTAATATGTTGGCTTATATTGCAAGTCATTGATGCCCTTGGGCTAATGGAATTTATAAGAACTCTATTGATTTTCTTCCTTCTTCTGAGTCAATGCATATTTCATATAGCATATTTTTGGCTTCTTAGGCTCTTTTTCAAAGTTGTTCATTTTCTGGGATAAGTACTGAGGGGAGCATTTCACTATTGCTTATGAAAATAAAAGGCTTTAGTGCTCTGAATTTCAGAGTTAATTATCAGTGAGTAAATCTGTGAAAATTACAGTGAGCTTCATGACATAGAAAGCAAGAGGATCCAGGGTAGGTCATATACCTGTGATTCACTGACTGTAAACATTTGAAGAATACAAACTATGCTTTTGTTTTGCAAAAACAAAACATAAAGTGAGATAACATGAAAAACAAACTATGAGGATCTCCATAGGTATTTAAATAGCTGTCAGGTCATAACTTTAACTGCTAAAAAACAAGAACAAAATAAACAACTTCCATTGACTTAAAATGAATGAATGTTAAAAAAAAAAAAAAAAAAAATAAAAAAAAATGTATTTTTTAAAACAAAGGAAGGAAAACCTTCCAAAAGACCATCCAAAACTTTGTCTGAAGTCAATCCTATTTAAGCAACACTGCTTTTTCAGCGGGCAAAACTTATTTGGTAGTATATGCTGGCAGTACCTCTAAAGATTTAGTTTGCCATGTGAGACATAATTTACTTAAAGTCTGAATGAAAAAAAAATCATTAAAATTTAAACTTCTCTTAGCTTCAGCTTTTCCTTTATCACATTACTCTTTGTAATGTAATCACAGAGTAATTACTCTGTGATTAAAACACATTACTCTTCTGTCTTTAATGTTTAAGTATTTATCTGCCTCCCTGAAGTGTTATTTCACCATCTCTGTTGGAAAATGTAAAGTATTTCTAATATATGTTTAATTTTAAAGGTGGACTTCTGCACAGTTTTTAACCATAGTGTTGTCTGTACTAGCAATCATTGCAAAGTTCTAGTTAAGATGGAAGAACTTCAGAAGAATTACTTACATATACAAATCATGGAAAAAATATTCTTCCATTCAAAAGCAAACTGGAAGCAAATAGAATTCTTATTTAATTTTTCTATACTGGATACCAGTGTATAGCATTCAAGAAAGTCATAAATGGTTTAAGATTAAGATCAACGTGTTTTGATGAAAGTTGTTTTATACATTACTGGTGACATAAAACATATGAAATTTATTGCGACCTAATAAATTTCAACCTAAACTAATGTGTTCAAAATGTGCAAATATATTTAGTGGCACCACTTCTTTTCTGAAACAGTGATAATATAACAATGTTTTAACCACTGTTGTTTTCATGATTTATTGATTTTTCATGATTACCTACAATTCTCTCCTCCTGAGTATGTTTTATACCTTTCCCATTTGCTGGAATTGATACTTTGAAACATACTGGTGGGGCAGGTTTAAATATCTGAATATTTTTTTTTTATATGATTTCACATTTCACGATTAAGTTTGAAACCAACTTCTTAATCAGCAAGTGAGCCATGGAAAAGTACTGGTTTTAAAATAACTAGTAGACATAGCTAAAGCAAGTCTGAATAGAGAAGAATACACTGAATTAAATAGCTGTTCATTGACTAAGAAACTAGCATGTAGAGAAGTTAAACTGTATCTTTTTAATTATTATTATTATATTATAATTCTTTGTATAAAAATATCTTTGGTTTTGTTGTTGTTGTTTTGTTTTATTTTCCTATTTGTTTTCTAAGGGCATATATCTATTTCCTTTCATTATTATATTTAGCATAGGCAGTTTATTGATAATTTCTATGCATTCCTTTTTAAGTTAGAAGGTAATAGGAACCATAAGATAATGATGTTACTTCTTTCATGCCTTCTAGCTAGCTGTGTTTAATTGGACTTTCAATTTTATCTTCATAAGTATAACTATGATGGTGAAGCTGATCTTATGTAATAACTTATCTGCCATGGCCACATAAGCAGCAGAAGAGTGCAAGCAGCTTTATATAGAAATTGTCAGGTTCTTTTACTTTTAAACTGATGTATTTTTGTATTATTTTTTAATAGTAGCAAAGATCTACACGTTTTCACCTTTCTATCAAGGGTAGAAAGCAGAACTGAAAATCCCGCTAACTAAGCAATATCCTGTGCTGCTTTGAAATAGAGTGATGTTAAACATATTCCCTCCTCACATCTTCATCTGTAGATGGCTATTTGTGTAAAATCAGTAATCTTTGGCTTTTCTGATTCTCTTATTTCTTATTTTAAGATGCATACAGATTTCTTTATTTGCATTCCTGACTTGATAAAAAATAAAACTTGATAAAAAAAAATCCAGATATAAAAAGAACACCATACTAAACTGAGTTTTCATATGCTATTCTTAGGTAATTGCATGGACTCATGGTGCACTCTTCCTCATATTTTTTGCAAGTCCATTTTATTTAGAGAGATTTAAAGGCATTTTCACTTTGGTTTAATAAGATTATTTCAAATTTAAACTCTGAAACTTTTTATTGAGGCTAGCCTTTCATATTTTTCCCAGACAACTTTTCTGATCTGCTGCACAGAAATTTTGCTGTTGCCTAGGGAGGAAGAAGTTTCCCACATTTCCCCTCAAAGTCTGAGATTTACTCCAATGCTGTCTTGGTTCTGCTGCAATATGGTATTTAAATTTGTTTCATTTCTGCACATCTAAGTAGCGGAGAACAGAAGTCTCATTGTGGCTATGTATTACAAGCTTTAGTAAAGGCCTGTGATATCCACAGATGTCTTTCTGTATTATTTTTAATAGACACAACATAATGTGTTAATGTGCAGCCCTAGAGAAGGACCTAGGGCATGGCACACTACTGCCTTCCTTAGCAAGACACAGGGCCAACTTCAGCCTTCAATGGAAAGACAGTTCTTCTGCCTGAAGGTGAATTTTGCTTCACAGGTTCTTTCTCAATGCAGAGCTGGGTTTCTAAACTCAATGACTAAGACAAGGCACTGGATGTTACCAGAAGGTCAGAGTAAAACATATGTTGAGACCCCAAATGTGTTATTTTATGTCATTTTGAATTACGTGTCAACTTGAACATTTGGTTTTACATTTACATCTATACCTACACAACAAAATAAGTGTACAAATAATCCCAAGAAAATGTAGATTCCATCCCTTCCTATGCAGTGGATATAGAGTGATGAGAACCTATTTGCTTGAGAAAACCTGCATTTTAAAAATAATTTCATCACATTTTGAAATTTAAGAAGACAGGAAAAAATTACCAGTTAATGACTTGCTTAGAAACAAATCTGTGTATACTCCCAGAAATAAATGAGCAAAAAAAAAGTTATTCAAAGAAAAAATCAGTTTTGCCAACCGAATTCAAAAGAATAACTGGTATGGTTCGTAATCTGATATCAATACAGCATGTGGATTAAACTTGCACCTTTAAACACATTTCACAGATCAGAATTCCAGGCATGAAATTTCAATTTTAATTGTTCAAGTAGTCAATTATAATATTGTATGTTGTAAAATGTATTTAATTATTTTTAAACTGGTTGCATTTCAAATTTTGTCATTTCTGGAGATAATTAGTTTTATACATTAAATGTCTTTGAAAATCTCTTTATAATCTTGTGTTCTGCATTTAAAATCAATTATTGTTTCAGTGTAATTAAATAGTAAGTCAATGTTTCCAATGCTGAAGGTCTTACTGCTTTTGTCATTGTTGGAGAATTATCATGACTCCCAGTTAAGAAATCAGTTTGGTAGAACCGACCTACAGAAGTAGAGAAAGGGTGGGTTACTTTTTCCATAGAAGTCCCAGAACTTACAAAGAGAATACTTCCTTTTCAGCATTTTTATTTTGGACAGACTAGAAGACAGTATGCATTTCAAAGCTGTTTTCTTGCCTCAAGAATCAATTTGGAAAAAAAAAAAATAAAACCTGAAAAGACATATTTCCTTATAGAATCCTTTCCTAAATTCTTTTTTTGTTTGTTTATGAGACTAAAATTAAACCCATATAGTTTCTAAATAATTGATTAGCCTAGATACTAATTAAGTGAATTTGGAAATCCCATCTCTCAGTCATAGAACCAAAAAAACATGTTAGATGATTTCTGGGTGACCATGTTTAGTCTCTGGTATTAAAATTAGTAGGCAGAGCTTTCTTATGAATAACTCAACTGTGCTTTACTTTAAATTGATTCAGAAATAAGTTTGGCCTCAGAGTGCAAAGAAGTGGAAAACAGTCCTGAGCCGCAGTCTTCAATTTCAGCTGTTACATACAAGCAGGACTCCAGGCTCACACTCAAACCTGTGGCCACATATGCTATATAGCTAGAAAGAGGGTAGGAGTAAGAACAACAGTCAAAGGAAAACTTTCAAGAGAAGGACATTAATATATAAATATATATACTACCTTACAAATTGCTATGACTATTGCATAAATGTATAACAGCTTTCCTTAAAAGGCATTCAAAAAAGAAATCACACTGAATCAGATGCAAAAAAGTTGTACTGAGCTGAAAATACCAAGTGTTTTGAGAACAGAATGTCATTCTCATCTGTAATTAAGCTCATTTAAATATGCTTATATCTGGCAGAATGTATGATGAGAGCTATTAACTGAAAATATTGTGAATGGTACAAAAAAAATCTATTAAACCTTCTTTAACATTACTAAACCAGTGCCAAAACTACCAAACTTCTGCTTTACTATTCTGGTCATGATGGTGGGTGTTGTTTATTTAACAGCAGAGTGGCATTTCAGAAAAACAATGCCACTAACTTATGCCAATTGATATGCTACATTTGCATCTTTTTCTGTATTTACATTTTTTAACCACAAATACTTTTACAGATGGATTATGTTTTTAATGGTTGACAGTTCTTGTTATTCATTATGAAAGTATTATAATTCTTTATTGTTTACTATGTCAAACATAAAAGCTCTCTGGCCCCCAACAGAGCTAGAAGAGTCCTATTAGATGATTAAGCTCACAAATCATAAGAAACCATAAAGCAGTAAAATCCTGGGTGAAGCTCACCCAGTATGGAAAACAATAGATAATTTAAGGAGACTCATTTCTCCTACCAGAGAAGTACATAGCACGCAACTCTGACAGCATAAACATTGCTGGTATTCAAAAATGGTTGTTTGAATTAATGGGGTTACCTACTAGCTAAATAATATATCTTTTCTCAAACCACACCAAATTTAAGATAGCGCCCACCAGAAGTAGCAGGATGTCCTTCTTACTCCAAGAGATAGTCAACAGAACAAGGCAGTCCTGTATGCAGATATGATTATAAGTTACTTCATGGCAAACTATAACTATGGGCTTGTCTGAACTTTCAAGGTCATGAAAGCTGATTCATATTTTAAAAAGATATTTAGCAGTCTCAAGATACTGACATATCTGGCTGATTTTACATGATGCCTTTAGGCCTTTTAATAATTTCTGATTATCTAGTTCTTTAATATTATGAACCAGTTTCAGTCATCTAATGAAGAAAGCTTGGGGTCTGTTCTGAATTACAAATGAGATTTTCCACAAATGTTAAGTTTATTCATTATTATATTCAAATATCTTGGCCCAAATATCAAGCTAATAAGATATTTGCATTAATCACAGATACAACTTCTTAAAATGAACTATTTCTGTAAACGAGATGTTTCATTTCCACTAGAAGTATATACAGTTAAACTGATAACATCTATAAATAATTTTATAAATGCAAGTGAAAGGGCTTTGAAATTCTAAATTCAAATGCAACACTAATGTTTCAAAATGTTTCCTTAGTACTTCTAAGTATGTTTTGTAGGAGTAAGAGCATTATTAATTATCAATTTTATAGGTCATTTTTCAGTGGTGTGCCATTACTCTAGAATTTTACTTTTAAGAATCCCTTAATATGAAAAATAGATAAATGTTGTCCAACATCATATTTTCAAACAGTTTAAAATGCACTACTGACAAATACATTGCCAGAAGGTACATTGCCTGAATCTCTTTTCACATCAGAACACTTAAATTTCTAAAACTGAAGCATATTATCAAGCCATTAAAATTATTGTGTCATCATAATCATAGCTGTCCAAGATACTTTTCAATCACCAATCTGTATAAAGCATTTTATTTGTTTTGCATTGCAAATAGTCTGTAAACTGACATGCAGAGTAGGTGTGAATCGTCATTCCTTGTGCTAGTAAACATCAATATAAGGATTAAAAATAAATAGTTCAATTTACCTTCATTACCATTCTCAAATTATGAGACCATGCATATTGCAGCTCTGAATAAAATAAATAATTGAAGAGAGGGGCAAATAAATCTTTAAGATTTAAAATAATCAAAGACAATCTTCAGTTTCACCCAAAATTAAATAAAACTGTAAGTACAATTAAATCTATGAGTATTGAGTTGGATATAATCTTGATAGTTCGTAAACCACCAGCCCTCTACCTAAAGAAAAAAATAAAATAAAATAAATATATATAAGTATATATATATATACACACACATATATATATAACGCCCCCAGCTTCTTAGTAAATGCTAGGAAAGGATAAAGAAGACATGCTGTTCTGTATCTCAACTCATTAGCAGCTAATGAAGCAGAGAATAACAGCAGTCCAGAAGGAAATAGTATATGATTCAGTTGAAAAAGGGGCAGAAAATGAGGATAGATAATGGATGTAATGAGCCAATAGAGAATTTTTCAGGTTGTACCTTTGGATTCACAGATAACTCCAGGTGTTTTTTCCCATTTTCTCATGAAATTAAAGACATGGAGAAAAATAATTTTTTGTTTATTTTACTGCTGATGTTTATTTTACTGTTTATTTTACTGCTGATGTTTTCTCATTCTTATTGCAAAGACAACAGCAGTACCTCTAACTACAATTACGCTTTGTCATGATAAATCTTCAGAATTGCTCTGGACAAGAATGAATGAAGATCACTGGCACTTAAAGTAATATTTTTCCAGATAATGAGCCAATAGATCAGCATTTTCTCCTATGGAAGCTAATAGGAAGCATGCATATGAATACTATTTGGGCGTCAGACCATATAGAATAACTGGAAAAACTTTTTAAAGTGTATAATTTATATCAATAAAAGTAGCTCACTGTAACCTCTACCACTAACAGAATTAGAGTTGCAAGATGAAATTCTGAAATGTATTTTCATCCTAAATCATTTAAAGGATTAAATGTTCTCAAGATATACCTCCTTGGCTATACAGAAAGGGATATAAGAGGTCTAAATAAGTGTTAGGACAGCTAGACTTTCTGTATGTGCTAAATTTCATTTTGGCTTAAAACAGATTAAGTTGAGGCCTTTCTCTTGAATTAAGCCCTTGTCCACAGGAACACAGTTACTTCTTTCCAGTCTCATCTCTATAATGAAAACTATATTTTTGCACACTAATGCTGATGACCATATTCAAACTTTTAAGAAATTATTCTATTATTGGCTCTATATGTTTCCAGATTGACTATAGATGTGTTTCTGAGAAGTTGCTGGCAGCATTATTTACATCTTCACACACACAATCTCTGCAAAGTCTTTGGTAGCTGAAATACTAACATTAGTAGTTTGACATTTAATTAGTCAAGACAAAACTTTCTAGCTTACTCCTAGTTTTTATAGAGGCACATTTTGAGTACTAATTATAAGCTACTTTATCTTCTTCTGTCAAAATAATAACCTTCACAATTACGACTATATACTCCAGTACTATATGAATAAAGAATACGATGTGTTTTTTGTCTTTTTTTTTTTTTTTCTGGATTTTTCTTCTCCTTCTGGTACTTAACAAGTAAATATTATTTAAGCATTTAATGTTTATTACAGAAAAAAAAGTTTTAAGGGCTTCATTACTTATTAAGGATTAATTAATGAACACTTCATAAGTGAAGCTATTGGTGGGAAAAGCCACCTGTGACTGACAGGTTACGTGACAAGCTCAAGCAATCTGCCATATTAGTGGCTGTCCCGGTGGATCTGGTGACCTGTAGTGCCGCAGAGCCATGCAACCATGCTGCTCCATAGCATAAGGTAGAGAGAGATGGGAATAATACAACAGAAAAATCCTTAAGCCATCAGTACTAGCTTACCCCAGCATTGCTCGACATACCCTGGACAATCCAGCAGGAAAGCAGTGACCTGACCGCAGATGAACAGACATTACTTACATTGTAAACTCCTATGTAGCTCTCTCTTCCTCTGGTTCTTCAAAGCACAATGTATTTAGAGACTCAGCTGTATGAAAGGCAGATTCTTGGCACCTCTTCTGTGCATCATTACTTGACATTATTTTAAAGAACAGTATTGCAAATTAAAATTGTAAGAGTATTTTGCTTATTAACATCCTCAGAGACCCTGTTAGGGACACAGCAGGGACAGGAAATCACTCCCCACCCTAGATGTGGTTTCCAAATGCATTTGTGACAGAAGGAAAGACAGGTCAATTGGCTGTCACTCCCCAGCTTTTCTGTTGATCATATTCTTCCAAAAATCTTCTTTCCAGCTACAAATACTGGATGGCATGTGCATATTTTGACAATCTAAATAGTAATTATTCTAAGTTTGATTCCTTACATCTTCTTCAGTTGTAATGTTCTCAGTTTATATGCTAGAAGTTGCTACATCTTTTAGTTCTCATTTAGATAATTTTACAGAAGTTGGCTGTGCCACACAAAAATACATTGGTTTTTACCCTGGAACCCTGTTTTTTACTCCAAATAAGGAATGGAAAGAGGAATCTAAAGTCCACATATATCTGAGACTATTAGTATTCTGCTTACAACAGAAATTCGACAATATCTTACATTATTTTCTCTGAACAGTAGTAAAGATGTAACCAAACATAAACTGATAGTATTCAATGACTATTCCCTTTGCTAGTTTCCTTGACCCTGTCAACTGATGTTTTGAAAATTATGGACATATCTTCCCCACATGTGGAGGAATCTGGAAGTGCAGACAAGCAAACCATCTTTGGCAAGATGGACACATTGGATGTCACCGTCAGACACCCTGTAAAACAGTGTTAAAAACACAGGTGATACTACGTAGAAAAGATGTTATTTTGTAGTGGGTTAACACCCGTCATTCCTGTCATGCATACTATCCACAGGTTGAAAAGGATATAGGGAAAATGTGCCTCAATTTCAACAGATATTTCAAGAGTAATTTAAGAAAACAGAATTGGTTACATAAGTATTGGTACTTCAAAGTTGTTAAACATTTATGTATTAATTAAATCATAAGGAGGAAAATTTCAGTAAGGCTTTATTTTATCCCTTGCCATTTTTATTTTCACCTTACACTCTATCCCCTGCCCAAAAGACTATCAGCTTCTCCCTACATACTATTTTCTTATAAATAGAAATTACTATTTCTTAAATCATTGACAAAATATTCCTGATTCCTGCTAACATTTAAGGTAGAATGTTTCTGTATTTGAGCCAGACGTGCTAGATGTGACACACTACAGCTGGCAAATGATGGGATTTTCAGATTAAAAAATGGCCGTCTGCTCAGCCGTCTACTTTAAGCATAATTCTTAGACGAAATTAATTATATGCCTTTCTATCTTTACATCATAACTTTTCTCTAATGTTCCTAGGTAGTAGCCTCAAGACCATTCTCAATGTAAAAATATCAAATTTTGTGTTCAATTACAAGTGCAACATAAACCTTAAAGGCAGCAATATAATTATTGCCATAAGCTTATCTTTATGTCAGCTTAACATTTGCTAGGGAACAACTTAAGAGTTATTTTTAGGCATTTAAACAGGAGCACATCTGGCATGGGGTGTTCATTAATGAAGTGTGTTAAAACTGGTAAGACATTGCTGATATCGACAGAGGAAAGCATTGAGATTTTGGAACATTTGGCCTGGTATTTTTATGTGCTTCTTTGAATGCTAAATGTTAATAATGATGAATCAAAATCTGGCAGAATATTCTCTTTATAACACTAGCCATAACATTACAATCTTTCAAGGTGTCAACACAAATTTCTGTCTTCAAATTAATTAAATTCAAGCATTTGGGCATACTTCTAGAACAGTATCTCATTCATAAACGGTATTTGGCATCATGTACAGTCACAAAGATAGGCTGTAAATAATCCATTGCTAGACAATCTGATTTTAAAACCAATGCCTGCTAATCATATCAATTATACTTTCCATAATAATAGTTGTGTAAAACATGCGGCATAGGGCATACAAAATATGGCATCAGCAAGCATCCTTTATTTTAAATTAGTTGGAAAAATGTTTGGTACGTGGTAATTTTGATCTTTATAACCTGGAAGAAGTCTTTTCTATAATACACTTCCAGAGGAAGTCTTTAAATACTTCTTTCTAACAAAGCCTGCAAAGTTTAAAGCATGAATATTTGTTCTATACCTATATTAGTTTCACGGCAAACTTTCACACTCTTTTATTCATATTCACCAGGATTTTGAAATAGTCATAATGCACCTTATTAAAATTGTAAAATAATCGAGCAGAATGTGCCACAGACTGTACTTTGTATGCAAATTTGTTTTCCTGGTATGCCATTTATTTCTTTTTGTAGTAACAGCAAATATTTTCTGTATAAAAGCTCAAATAAAAAGACAAAATTCAAAAGAAATGCAATAAATAAATAAAGTAAAAATTAATTTGTGTAAAGCAGGATGATGGATTTTTGTAAAAATTAAATTTATGCTGAAGAATTAGATGTTGGGTAAGCAAAAGAAGCTTTTTGAATTTACTTCTTATCATTACCTATTCCAAATTTCCTGTCTATCCTGAATAGCATGGAAATAAGTGACCACAGAACTCTTTCCTCACTGTTCACAATTTGCTGGACTAAAAGGAGAGTTTCCTCCACAAATTTATATGATGGGCAGACAGAATTTTTTACATTATTAGCTTGAGGCTTATTGGTATAGGAGCAAAATGAAACATGCCGATTTAGTGGCACTTTCCACACATAAGCAACAACACAGTATCAAATTTCCTGACAGAAAGCGGATCAGATTAAACCATGGGTATGCTTTAGAACTTATAAAAAAGATCATGAAATTATTTAGATATTTGAATACTCAGCATCATCCAGAAAAAAGAATATAAAAGGTCAAAGTCTAGCTCTTAGACAAAATTGGGACAAAAAATACCTACATCCTTCCTGACAGATGGAAGAGTTACAGTACTTTATACCAGTGAAAACATTTGAAAACAGGTTATATAACCTATTTCTTACTTTACATTTTCCACTACAGTAGGAAGGTGTGTATAAACCAACAAGACCTATTTCAGGTTTGGTACAGATATTCTATCTGTACATGAGGTAAAGAAATAAGGGAAGCCTTATTTTTTTGATGCACTCAACTTGAAGAGAATTGAAGGAAAAGAAAATTGAGCTCTGTAGTAGCTACAGCCATGACTAGAAATTTCCTCTGGATATATACTTATTACAAAAATAATGCTGGAAACAATTTATACACAATCTTCCTTTTCCACATAGAGAAATCGCTCAAAGATTTCAAAATAATATATTCACAGCAAACAGTAGTAGTACTATGTTTCAAAGCATGAAATAATTCAACATAGACACCTAAGTATTTAACAGCACAGGGGTAAATAGCAGCAATTTTGCTGCCATTTGCAAAAGCAGTACACTCAAGCATAATGTCAGGCAAGAATTATACAAAGCACATCTGGTCAGGGAAGTTCATTGTCTGCATGAGATTGAATCACTACTCATTTCACATTAAATATATACACTAACCTTATTCTCCAGAGATCATTTCTTCAATTCTACCAACAGTAGTGTTTTTTTTTTTTTTTTTTTTTTTTAAGTTTAAACTGTGACAAACATTTGCATATCGTGAAGAGGAAAGGTAGATCGTGGACATACACTAAGAGGAAGAAGGTCTGAGACACCAGAACAGCAGAAGTGATCTTTTTAATTTGCAAACGTCCACTAGAGGATGTTGCTTGAAATTCCTTAGTAACAGAAGGAAGTTATTTCAGGCCTCTGGAGAAAATTGCTTAATTCATTTACATGACATTTAGTGTCATATTCATCCTGAGGAATACACATTTAGTTGGAAGGGAATAATTTATGAAAGAGTATAAAGTAATTCTCAACTTCCAGAGTCTGTATGGAGAAAAGTCTAAATCCTGCTAATGCTCAGGCAAATAATGTAGTAAGAACTGTATTTTAGCTAACTGCAACAAAGATAGTGGCTGGCTGACACTTCTGCATCCAGTCTTGAAGTTTTCCAACTGGAACTGATACTAACTTATGCTTGGCTGTAGTGAGGTTGACATACTCTCAAGAAGCTCTGGAAAAAAGCAGTAAGATTTCATGCCAGTAATAGGAGAGGATCACATTTATGAAGAAACTGCCCTGAAAAGAAAAATTCAAATTCCTCATTAATAAAGCCTGTAGGATCAGTTGAATCATGTTGTCAATGGTGTTCCAGGCACAGGATCAAGGGCAGGTATGCAACAGTGGCATTTGAATATTACCAACCACGGGACCGAGACACTTGAGGCAAAAGTAGTTTGCAGCACATGCCAGAATAAAGTGTAAATTACTGCATAAACACAAGACCAAAATGGCTATGCACGATGCTTGAAATATTAAGAAGGTAAGAATTAAAACCTTACTTCTTAACAGAATTTTCTCTTTTAAATTGTTATTTTTTATTATCTATTTTTGAAGCTCTTGTGAACTGCTGAGTACCTTGCCTTTTTGAAAACTTAACCACTCTTTTAAAGTTTCTAAACTGAAAAGGAGTGGTGTTTCAAGAGTAAGTCAGATAGTTTAATGAACTGGACATCTTTAAAAACCTAACTGTAAGTTGTGCTGCAGTGCAATCAGTAACATTGGCACAGCATGTACAAAAGTTTGCTGTGATTGATGTATGGCTTGATGATAAAGTAATCCTAATAGTTTTCTACAACCAATAGAGGTGGTTCTGCTCTGTTCTTGAATTCTCTTGCCTTGCACTGGAACTGAAAAATGACTGACTCTGAAGTTAACTGCTTAAAGACGGTAAACTGCAAGAAACTACTTTAGTAAAAGACGTTGCTTGTACAACTAGGGACTTCTGATCCCATTGCTCTATCACTGAAAGACCCTGCAAAATATGCAGCCAGTACCTTGAAAATGCAACCAGTATCATTAAGATCTGAGAACCTCTGTTTAAACAGAGAAGAAGACACCTTGTACTTCCGGGCTCCCTATTCATTTGCTGAGGTTATATAAGCCAGAATGACTAAACTGGGTTTCCAGGAAAATCGCAGCTCCCTACAGTTAGTCAATTAAAATGACACTTGTGAGTTCATATGCTACTAACAGAAACGTGTTTAAAATTCTTTAGTACAGGAGGACAAAAAATAATAACAATTTGAAAACAATATAGCTTAAAACAAAACAAAACAAGAAGAGCTTTCTGGCTACACACCAAGAAGATCTCTAGCTACATCGCTTACTTTGCACAAAGATAAAAAATAACTACCCTATAATGGAAAGCCAGAAACCAAGACTCATTCTATGAAACTTCTTCACTTAAAAAATTTGAAAAAACGTGCCAGTGTGTACCTGAGATGAGCATTTCTCAGAAGTAGGGTTTTTTCTGCTGTGGAAAGGGCTTTGCTCTTTCAAACAAGCTCCAACCATTAGTACTGTCTTCAGAAACTTTGTATTTTCTTTCACATGCTCTAGGTAGAGTTGTGTGTGTGTGTGTAATCTTATAAAAACAATGACAGTAACAGTATAAAATTCAAACAATTAAGCTGTTGTAATGGGGGAGTAGGATGTCTGTGTTAAATCATATTTGCAGTTTGGGTACTGTCCTACATAATGTATTTGAATGGTGCAATGTTTGGTCTGCCATAAATAGCAGCTTTTACTTTCTTCACAATTCTACTATATCAGCCATGCACGAGGATAAACAACACACCATAAAAGAGCAGAAGGCACAGTTAAGATAGAATCATTATGCAAATAGGTTATGGCATGCTTTATATGAGAACAGCTTCCCTAAAGAGACCTAATGGGATGACTGACCTATAAAGCATTTAATTTGTTGTGAGCATTTCATTTAATTGTCTTTCAGTTCCTCTAGGAATAAAACTTTTAATTGTAAAAACTTCTAAATGACATAATAGTTGATTTCTCTGTCTGTAACTAACAGGCTCCTCTCACAGTAAAAATAGCTTGCTGCAATTCCAAATCCTGATTTTAAAATTTTGGTATAATTCTGGGGAAAAAAGTTAGGACATCAGACTTCAGTTGACAAAACTCTATTAAAAGAATGTTATTCTAGAAATGTTAATGAGAGTCATGCTGAAGAAAGACTATATATCTTGATATACAAGTATACAACAGATGATCAATTGTTCTTACTTTTGACCTTTGAGTGGTAGACTCAGGATCCATAGTCCTAGCAGAATTGATTATTGTTTGAAGGTTACACACAATAGGGTATAAATAGAGTATATAAATAAATCTTCATTTTATTTGACTAGTGATTTAAAATTTCTACAAAAACTCTATTGGTATCTAGTATTAATAATCAAGTCTGAGCAAAGGGGACTATATATATAAAACATTATGATATGATTGGTTATTTCAATAAAAACCTTGAGATGTGTTTACAAAGATAAACAGATTTTCTTCAGGGAGAGACCAATTTATTTCTCCTAAGGCAGGCTGAAGGTACCTCTTGCAATCGGATAAAGTACGAGGCCACTACTGTTGAGATTCTGGTTTTAAAATTTGTTCTTTTTGTGGATGAACAATGGGATGGATGACATCATTTGAATTTAAATTGCTACAAATCTACTGATTTTTCTCTTCCAAACATTTTTTAAATATACAATTAAAAATCATTATACAAACACAATTCATTTTCTGGAATTAACATACATCTCTGACAGCAACACAAAAACACAAACATTGCTGTTTATAAGCTAGTTTACAAGGCCAATTTAAGAAAGATAAGCTAATTTGAAATAAGAGGAAGAGACATTTAACTGATGATGAATAATCTTCTGTACCCAACCATGGATGAAAAGGGCAGTAAAGTCACTTGGAGATGATACTAAAAGTAATGTCGGGCCTCAAAATGTAACAGATGCAACTGCAAATTCTGGCAATACATCTGGATTCTAAGTGATGAGGACAGAGTGATTCTTATAATCGTTTTGTTGGAAGTACATAGTTGGAGAAGGAATCACAGTGTACATGGGGAACAGGTAGGAGTCCGGGCTGAGGTGTGAGAGACAAAAAATGCCTTGTTGCTTTTTCATAGTATTTTCATAGTTTTACTACAGTTTTGTGAAACAGAGTATTTAGGATGGTTAATATTTAATTGCAAACCTGCCAAATTTCACTTGTGGCATTGTGAACATAATGGTTTAGTAAGCACTGAAGAGTAACCATTACTGATGCCATTAACTGCTTTAAAATGATTTTTTTTTTCTATTCATAAAAAAGGAAAACAACAACAACAACAACAGCTGGCTAAACAAATCATGGAGAAAGTAGAAGAGATGTTTACAAAAATGCAGTTGTATACAGTAAGAATGTCCTGAATCAATGCTATCTACACACCAATTTAATGTTAGTGAAGATGGGTTGCTCCCTGAAGTGTTTATAGTACAAAACCTTAAGTAATTCACAGTGGGACGAGTGGGAAATCATACTTGTTTAGCTCCTCTAATTCAGAAGTTTTTCTTCAGAAAATACTAAATTCAGCTCTGCACAGATTAATGCTCCTAAACTGATTTATATTCTAGTCCCTTAGTAAAACATCTGTTAAGTTTCTTCATATCATATGTGTGTTAGGCAGACAGCCTTAGGGTTTTTAACTACAATAAATCCAAAGTTGATTTTCCAAACCTATTGCTATTAGGGCAGATTTCCATTTCACACCAATTTCTTCTTAGATTTATTTCCTTTAAAACGTATTTGCCCTCTACTAATCAAGGATGTTTGGAAATCTCTGTGATTACTTTCCCTGTGATCATCATCTCTACTGTCCCCTTGGTTAACACTACTTATTCTAACTGTCTCAGATACCTACAACACTGTGGAAAAAATATGTCCCAGTTTTACCAGAAAAAAAAAAAAAAAAAAAAAAAAAAAGCAGCCCAATCCTAATTTCATTTCCACAGTTTTAAATAAGTCATAGTTCTTAACCTAGAAACGTTTTTTGTTGTTGTTGTTGTTGTTGTTTTTGTTTTGTTTGTTTGTTTTGAGAAATGGAAAGCACAACTTTCCTCCCTCAGCACTGGTGAGTACCTGGCGTACTGTGTCCTGTTCTGGGCTCCCCTGTACCACACAGAGGGCCACAAAGATTATCAAGGGACTGAAGCATCCCTTCTTTCGGCTGAAGACTCCCAGCATTTTATGGCCTTCCCTCACAGGAGAGAACGCTCAGAGGCAGATCTTATCAATGAATATAAACACCTGAAGAGAAGGTGCAGATGATAGAGCCAGGCTCTTTTAAGTGCTGTCCAGTGGTGTCCAGTGGCAGGACAAGAGACAAACTGAAACATGGGAGTTTTCATCTGACCATCAGGAAACACTTTCTCACTGTGAGGTGACTGAGCAGTGAATCAGTGACATTTTTTTTTTAGTAAGGCTGAATTTTTTTTAGTTAATAGCGTTAAGTTAATCCACAGAAACACAAGATAAACATTTTGAAATCCAGTTATATTTGAGCTGTAAATTCACAAGACTACATTTTGGATTCCATTGTTAACTATTACCATATTTCAAGCAGAAAAACACACACCCTCTTAGTATGTTTTTTCAACACCTGTATTTATAAATATGGTGGTTTTGCATAGATTACTCTCCAGAAATGTTACAGTACTGGCCTGTTGTCATCTGTGTATCTCAGCACTTCAGTTATTTGATGTGATTCATTTATGTTGGTGTTGGTGGTATGCAGCAAGTTCACATCCTCCTTAAGTTGTATAAAAATGTTGATTTGAACAGTGCTCACTATAGATAATCACATTTCATCACTGTGGTACAATCTGACTTTTGACATCTTCATACTTGGCAAGATTTTGAATTCAGCTAAAAGCTCTTATAAACTGTTGCCACTGATGTACTCTACAGTAGGAGGTGAACTGGGATCATATTTATGTGGTTTAATCAGAAGTCACCAATGGATTGCAGTAAGCTGCAAGACACATTGATTTGGACAGTATGCAAATTTTGCATGTGTGCTCCGTCTCCAGGAGTCAGCACTTCTTGTCTCAGTAACACAAGAGTTTAACATGGTAATAATTAATATGGGAAAGCTACAATGGAAAATATATATTTATATATATACATACTTGACAGTTACAAAGAAAACAAGGAAAAAAAATAGAAGCTTCTAAATGTGACCTCTTCTGTCCTTTCTGTGGGATTGGACATTCTGATTACTTATATGCCACTAGCTAGAAAAAAAAAAAAAAGCTTTATTGGGATGAGGCTAAAATTGTGAAATATTAGCTGAGAAAATGGTAATTTTCTTCATTGGTGATTTATTGATTTATTCTAGCTTCAGTTAATGTGTTTTCTTAAGCTTTTGGATAGTGTCATCTTCATTCTAAATTGTAAAGTTTCAGACATGCAGCTGTATTATTAAAATTTCCTTTTGATAGAATTATACTATCATTACCAGGTAATGAGCAGAACATTACTGACTTTGTGAGGATTCCAGGATTTTAATCTAAATTACACTACACTTTGGTCTGATTTAAAAGAATAAATTGTCTCTGAAGTCTACGGTTTCCTTGGTGAAAATTTTTCTTATGTTATAATGTGAGTAGAAGAAACGTAGATAACATTTGAAACTTTTGTAAGATTACCTTCCAATGGTGCAATATATTAAGATCATACAAAAATTGAATGATGCTGAATGAATGGAGTAGAAAGCATGCAATTATGACAAAAGTGGGATTAAATAAAAAAGGTTAAGTAAAAGGATGACATGAGAGAATGGGGAAAAAAAATAAAGGAAAAATTTCACTGTACTTCTTTTCATAACTCATATATACAGGTTGTATTAGTCATAGATTTATATAGACCACATATATAAATTTGTGAAATATGGTGCTATGAAACTTCAGAGAGAATCAACTGAATGTGTTTTAAATGCCAAAAATTACTAGTAAGTAAACACACATGGACAGAAGGTAGAAATATTACAGTATTTTTGCTTGAGAAAATAACACTCTAGCTTCTATGGGTTTCCTACACCTCTCAGAGATTCATATTCTATTTTTCTCACTCTCCATACTATATATGTATGTTTATACGTATGCACACACTAGTGGAAGTACAAATGGAAATGTAACAGAAGTTGAATCTGACACAGATATGTACAGATTTGACTTTTTTTTCCCCTTCAAAAACAACTACTTTAATTATCTCAAATTTGTAATAAAATGGAACAACTACACATTCACTAACTTATAGAAAAGCCATATGCCAACAGACTACACGAGGAATAGAACTAACTATTGCACAGCAAAAAATCTTATCCAAAGAACTTCCTGTTCAACCTTACACCTGTTCAAAATGGAGAGAGATATGTGCAAATCTAAAAATTTTGCAGATAGAAATGAGGGAAAAATGAAATCAAGCATTTTTTACCAAAACGCTTTATATATAAATATATATATATATATATATATATATATATATATATATATATAATAGGTGTGATAATAGGTGTGAGTAAAGCAGTGGAGAGCTTTCAGAGCATTCTGATCTGAAAACCACCTGTATCTTTAAAGAATGTCCATTCATCTGATATTCAAGAACATCATTTAAATATTCATATAGACTAATATTAGTGACAGACTGTCTTTGTAGAGAAGCTCTTGGGTTTACCTTTGAGAATGCTCACCACTGCATGTGCTCACCGACTCTGATTCCTGAAAAATTTCCAGAAGCTGAACTCCTTAAAGTACTTTTTTTATTCTAGAGAATTGTATCACTGTTTATTTTTTGTTTGTATTAACAGCTTGTCAGGCTAGTGTTACCCTTTTGTAACTGAAGAGTAATTATGATCAGAGCCACCTAACTCTTTAAGGATCCTTGTGTAGAATCACTCTTCATGGTGATGATTCTCTCTCACATTGACATTATTTTATGATGATGTGTTAAAATTTCAATCACAAAAGGTCAGAGCTGGCACTAAAAGAGCAGTGATTTATTATTCATAGAAAGATTGCTTTGGAACCCATAAAGCATTCTGTAGTAGTATTAAGACAAAAGCTACAGTCAGAATAGTAGTAATACTACAATACAAGGGTATTTAAGTGCTGCCTCATCAGGAATTACAGTAATAATCCCATTTATTTAGCAATTTAAAAACTACAGTTGTATCCCTGTTTCTGTTTCTTGTCTGCTAATTAAAGACATAAAATAATAATTGGATCAATTACAGTCATAGTTGGTGCCCAATTTTTTTTTTTCCCTATACCCACTACTCATTTTAATATTAAAGATATACTTTTCTTATAACTGGACACAGATAGAAATTAGCTAAAGAAATATGACTATTACAAAGCAAATATGATCAAGTGATCAAGTACATCTTTTTAAGAAACCAGAGTAGATAAACCTTGATAACCAATCTCTTACAAAATAATAGCTCAATGGACATTCTACGAAACATATTCATCTGTTTGGAAACATATACACTTAATTAGGACTCTAATTTTGAACCCCATCCAATGAAACTGTGTGGCTATCCATAGCAGTGGGATAATCAAGAGCTAAGGTGTAGTCACAGTGACTAAAATAGCAGTAGGAAATGAGGTACCTCATCATTCTCTGTTAACAAGGAAAGAGGCTTTGGACACAGTGGGCTGTCGGCATGTGTAAGAACTCCAGGTCATTATCTAGACTGAACATTAATCTCCTTTGGAAGAATTCTTACATTATGAAGTGAGATGAGAAAAATAAGTTCTTAATTGTTACGATCTACGCCTAATTTGTCTACAGTTGAACATTTACTTGGACTTCACGTTCATCACAGCAAGCAAAAGGACTGCTAACACTAAAGCAGCTGGATGAAAATGTGTACATAGCCCTTCTTCTTGAATGGATCCACAGAACACTCTTTTCAAACATACTCTTAAAAAATAATATGAAATGGAGGTTATTTAGGGTACTACTATTACAGATGAAAGTTTTTCAGTTATCTTCATCTCATCATGGCACAGTACCAAATATCAAGGACAGTTTACCAATTTTTATCTCAATCTACCAATATAATAAATACTTCATTTAAATGATACCGATTTTGCTGAATACTTTGCTGAGTTGTTAACAGCAGTTTCCCTCTCAAAACATGTACCTTGATAATATATATATATTTTTTTTTGCTGCACATGAACTATTTAAAAACATTTTGTGGTTCAAATTGAGTTTTCATCTTAATTTCTTGGAAGTCTTCGATTATGTAACTTATTTCATACTATGCATTAAAATATTATTTTTTAATTCTCATCACCATCATTAAGACATTTCATAAATTCACATGCTCATCTTCAGCAGCTGTATCATCAAAGGTGGGTAGAAAAAAGGCTTTTAAATAAAGCCAATCTTAAATCAGAAAATCAAACATGAAAACATTTCAATTTGTACAAAATTCTATTTGAGGACCAAAAAGCCAGATTTATTGTTTCTTTATTCTTGAGAAGTAGGAAAGCAGACAAGAAGGCAGGCTTCTCTGCAGTTATCCAGAGTCTGGAAAAACTGAGACCATGGAATAAGTCAAGATATGTTCTAAGACCTCTAAAAGACGTAGAGTCATACATAGAGCAGAAAGGTCTGAAGAACAGGACAAGATGAGGAAAACCAAACCCCTTTGAAATTAATACATTGCTATGAGGTTTCAACATCAGAAACTAGGTTTAACCATCCTTGTCAGTATGAAAAACCAAGTAATATGAGCCCCTCGTACTTCAATTTTATTTTTTTCCCCTGGTAAATTAAAAAAAAAAAAATCTGAATAGTTTGACCATGGAAAATAATCATACTTCAAGGCACAACAAGATAACAAGTATTACCTGGATAAAATAATAAGCATTTTTCTTAAGTCACAAATTACATCTGCGACAAAACCAGAAATAGAATAGTTATACGCCAATCCAAATTGTTAGATCATCGTCTTTTCTCTTGCTGGAAACATTTATTTTCTGAAAAACAAAACAAACAAACCAACAAACAAAACCATATAGTTTCTCTAATCAGTCACTATTTTCTCCCTTCTTTAAATGGAAATTTTGAAGTTTCTTTAACAGAATAAAGACTTTTGGTGAACTCCGAATGCTTATGAGAAACAGCCAAGTTCATGATGTTGCAGACCACGGATTTTGATCTGCTTGCGAGCAGAAGCTATACTATTCAGAAACCAAGTATTAGTGGAAGAAAATGCTAGAATACAGCAAATTTTAGTGGTTTAAATAATGTCTGACCTAATAATATACTGCTTTAAAATATTAAAATTTAGAATCATGAAGATTACTATTACACCTGATATATGAGAATGTTTCAGCAAATTCCATTATAAGTATAATGACAGCTGTTTCAGAACTGCTGATCTTGACAACTTTACTGAACTGGTTATAAATCTGGAGAAAACGTACCCCAAAAAACAGCTGGCTACGTAAGGGAAAATCCACAAAATTGTTGAAAGGTACTTAAATAGATGCTAAAAGCTTCCTTTTACGATCAAGATATGTATGCCAAAATATATATTACTCATTACATATTGTGAAGACAACGTAAGTAGGTTATGCATTCACATCTTACATTACAATACAGTATTGAAAATCATAGAATCAATCATAAAATGGCCTGAGTTGAAAAGGACCTTAACGATCATCTAGTTTCAAACCCCCTGCTCAGGGCAGGGGTGCCAACCACTACAGCAGGCTGCCCAGAGACACATCCAGCTTGGCCTTGAATGCCTCCAGGAATGGGGCATCTACAACCTCTCTGGGCAACCTGTTCCAGTGCCTCACCACCCTCCAAGTGAAAAACTTGCTCCTAATTTCTAACCTAAATCTCCCCTGTCTTAGTTTAAAACCATTCCCCCTTGTCCTATCACTATCTACACATATAAACAGGCATTCCCCCTCCTCCTTCCCCCTCCTGTTTATACTCTCCCTTCAAGTAATGGAAGGCCGCAATGAGGTCTCCCCAGAGCCTTCTCTTCTCCAAGCTAACCTAGCCCAGTTCCCTCAACCTTTCTGCATAGGAGAGGTTCTGCAGCCCTCTGATCATCTTAGTGGCCCTACTCTGGACCCATTCCAAGAGCTCCACATTCTTCCTGTGCTTGGGGCCACAGGCCTGCACGCAATATTCCAGGTGGGGTCTCACAAGAGCAGAGTAGAGGGGGACAATCACCTCCCTCTCCCTGCTGGCCACCCCTTTTTTAATGCAGCCCAGGATATGGTTGGCCTTCCAGGCTGGAAGCACACACTGCTGGCTCATGTCCAGCTTCTCATCCATCAGGACCCCCAAGTCCTTCTCTGCAGGGCTGCTCTCAAGTTCTTCTTCTCCCACTCTATATAAATACCTGGGATTGCCCCAGCCCAAGTGCAACACCTTGCACTTGGCCTTGTTGAACCTCATTAGGTTCCCATGGGCCCACTTCTCCAGCCTGTCCAGGTTCCTCTGGATGGTGTCCCTTCCCTCTACTGTATTGACTGCACCACTCAGCTTGGTGTCATCTGCAAACTTGTTGAGGGTGCACTCGACTCCGTTGTCTATGTTGTTGATAAAGATCTTTGTTACGCATACTGTGTGCATTAGTGTAAATCCACCTCAGCTGGGCCACCTGCTTTGAGGGAGAAGCCCTAATATACTCTTGATGCTCGGTATCTTATTCTCAGGTGTTTCCATAGTAACCAACCTCTCACCAACCCTTGTGTCCTTCCTGCAAAATGTTATGTCATCCTCATCATTCACCAAGATATAAGACTGCAAGGTCTTACTAGCACATTCCTTGCCCACTAGAACTGGCATGTTACATTCAGGCTCCTTCCTAGTTACCCTGGTTCCACCTCTATCCCCCTCATACCTAGTTTAAAGCTGTATTCATGAAGCCAACCCCCATCCTAAACCCCTTTTTTGCTGGCGGAAAAAGCTAGTCATGTCTGTTTTAATAATGTCTCATGTAAATTGACCCAAGGTCAAAAAAAAAAACAAACCCCTGCCAGTGACAGTAGGCTCGGAGCCAAGCATTAATCTGCTGGCTCATCATGCTCGCTTCGCCAGCACATATGCTAACATTGGAACAATACAGAGAAGATTAGCATGGCCCCTGCACAAGGATGACACACAAATTCATCAAGTGTTCCATATTTTTTTCGTCTCCAGTGAAGCTGCACCTCAAGTACTGTGTTCAGTTTTGGGCCCCTCACTACAGGGACAGAAGGACATGGAGGTGCTTGAGCAAGTCCAGAGAAGGGCAACAAAACTGGTGAGGGGTCTAGAGAACAAGTGTTACAAGGAACAGCTGAGGGAGCTGGGATTGTTCAGCCTGGAGGAGGCTCAGGGGCAACCTTATCGCTCTCTATAGGAGACCTGTATCAAGGTGGGGATTTCATCTGTTCTCCCATGTGCCTTGTGACAGGACGAAAGGGAATGGGCTGAAGTTGCACCAGGAGAGGTTTAGGTTGGATATTAGGAAGAATTTCTTTACTGAAAGGATTGTTAGGGATTGGAATAGGCTGCCCAGGGAAGTGGTTGAATCACCATCCCTGGAGCTCTTTAGAAGACGTTCAGATGTAGAGCTTAGTGATATAGTTTAGTGGAGGACTTGTTAGTGTTAGGTCGGAGGTTGGACTTGGTGATCTTGAAAGTCTCTTCCAACCAAGATGATTCTGTGATTCTATGTCCAGTCCCTCATTATTTCCTGTAACTGGAGAGAGGAGAACACAACTTGTGCTCCCAAACCCTTGGCCAGTCTCCCCAAGGCTCTGAAGTCCTTCTTCATAGTACTTGTAGGAGTTCTTCCTATTTCATCACTGCCTACTTGAAACAACACAAGAGGGTACTAATTCTAGGGCCATACCAGCGAAGGAAGCTTCTTCCTTACATCCTTAACCCGGGCCCCTGGGAGGCACCAGACGTCTCTCTGTAGTGTGTCTGGTCTGCGTATCAGGCCTTCTGCTCCCTTCAATGGTTAGCCACCAATGACAATGGTCCATCTTTTATTCTTTACTAAGAAGGTTTTAATACAGTGGGTAGCTTGGTTAGACTTTGCTGACGCCTCCAGGTAGGAAGAACCACCACTCTCCCCATTGTCCAGTTGTCCTTGCAGAGCAATGTACCTGTTTTGCAAGGGCAGCTGGGGAGGTAGGGGAATCACCGCATGGGTACACCTGCTATGCTTGTAACACCTAGCAAGGACCTTTTACCATTGCCCTCTGTCCCCCAATTCACCACCATCGTTGTTAGAGGGAGAAAAACAGGCGGTTCACAATAGTGGGAACTCTGCCTGCTGTTCCCCTGCCATTAGCTGCTCGCAAGGCAGTATGGACTGATGTGTTTCTCATGGAGCCTCTGCTGGCTGCCTAAGCCTCAGGGATGGTAGGGACTGGCTCAATCAATCTCCCTCTCACTCTCCCTAATGCTCCTCAGCCTCTCCACCTCTTCTTTCAGGTCAGCCACAAGGCTGAGTAAATCATTCACCTGGTCACATCTGACACGGGTGTTGTCTGTCATGCTGCACTGCAAGGGCCAGGCTCTGCCACTCACTGCAACCAGAGACCTGTGTACTCGTGTTTGTGTGGGGCCTCCACACATTTCTGGACAACAGCCTTTTACCGGAGTGCAACCATAGTAAACCAGCAGGCTTGCTAGTACTCTCTGCTGTAGCTTTCTCCCTAGAATTATAAATTGTAGGAGGCAGAGATCCCACATGAGAGAAAGGGAGGAGAGAATCCTCCCCACACTCCTCCCTGCTCCACCTGAACTGCCCCGCACAGACTGCCTGCATGAACTTCCAAGCCGGTCCTGTTTGCAGCACTCCCTAGGGTCTGCTTTTATACGGTTAGGGGGTGACTGCCTCGGCGAGTGGCTGCAAAATGTCAGCAACGCCTGATTTAAATGGCTCACCGTTGCCAGCTCCGACTACGCCTCGTCAGCCTCCCTCTCGAGGCCTGCCGTTTCCTGGCGGCTCCCTTAGCTGCCTCGAGTGGCCTCGATGCCAGAAAAAAAAAAAAAAAAAAAAAAAAAAAAAAA
>NC_048896.1:3636228-3663678 GCF_011077185.1 Oxyura jamaicensis
CGCCTCGCTCTCCCACTCCGCTGCAGAACGCATCTAAACGCCGGCCGCTCGCCTCAGCGAGTGACTGCAAAATGGCGGCGACGCCCTATTTAAATGGCTCGCCGCTGCCGGCTCCGCCTACATCTCGTCAGCCTCCCGCGCGGGAACTGCCGCTCCCTCAGCTGCCTCGAGTGGCCTCCAAGCCGGAAAAGAAAAAATTGTAGTTAATCTGCCTTGTTTCTAGCATAGTAGTTTCAAAATCCATCCAGCTTTATACATATGTCCAAAGTAGATAGATCAGAGGAAAAAAAAAAAAAAACAAAAAAAACGTTCCAGATTTAGGAAGTAAGAACATCTAAAAGCAGAACTTGCTAAACTGTGTATTCGTATCCAAAATATATTTATAAATGTTAGAGTGGTAAAGACAAAACAGGCATCTAATCATCAGTATATATGAAGCACATCACAAATCTTTCCAACAGCTGTTCTTGTACTGTACAAGTAATCCGTAAAAATGTCTGAATTTGTTTTCACTGCTTTGACTACCCACAAGTTTATTTTTCATATTATTACAGTATACGTTTATCAGAGAGCAGAAAGAGAGACTTAACAGACTGTTCTGAGGCCAAGAAGATCTGGACAGCTAAACTTGCTGTTAACCTACCAGTCCTTGGACAACATCATTATTCTCACTGAAATTAGGCTCAAACAAAAATGGATTTGGGAGATGTATTTTGTATATTTTATTTGTGAAAACTTACGTCTGCTTCATCAAATGAAGTACTCATTTGTTTTCTTGTGCTCTTTATTTTTATGGCTCATATCCACTAGCCAAAATGTCCTTTGTAAGCCATAATTTGGCCTGATTTTAGGGCAACAATTATCCCAATATCCTTCTACCTTCAAGAAAGAAATCTCCTTGAAATTTAATTCCATCTTACCTTTTTGATATCTGCTACCTTCTTGATAATCTGTTTTTACACATATATTGAAGAAACATTTCAATTTGCTGTTCCTTGTTTGCATTGCAGTTTAGATAGATTTTGAAGCCTTGACTTCAGATTCCAAAGCTCCTTCACTTTAAGTCCCTTGGCACTTCAGTATTGTTGACATCACTAATTAGTTTCTGTAATTTTCTCAGTCTGCTGCTGTGGAATTAGAAACCTTAGTAACCAACCTCTTTTTGTTTATCCTTTTATTTAATTGAAAAATTATCAATTCATGCTTATTTATTACAAGGTTATCTTCTTTGACCTGCTAATAGCATACCCTCCTGTCGGTTCAGTGACTATCCAGTAAAGGAATCTAATGATTACTGCATCGGACAGTATGAAGTTTCTATCACTATTGGCAGCATTTGCTTCAGTTGATATGTGCAAATGTAATGTCTTCAGTAATGAAACAGATCTTAGTAGAATTCCTGTCTCTATAACATTAGCAATCTATTCAAATCTATCCATGGAATTTAGAACAGAGCAAAACAAAGACAACGTTTTTTTCACAATCTTTCCCAAAAGGATTTTCTCATTTTGACCTCTGTTGTAGTCTTTCATCTAAAACATGCCACACTAGAGTGCCATTGCCTCTCTTTCTTTGTTTCAAACCCACCTTCTTAAAAAGCAAATACTTTTCAATTTCTCTTTTCTTGTCACAATGGATCTTAAATGGTATTTTTATTATTTCCCAAATTATTATTATTTTTTTTAGACCAAGATGACTTGACATTAAAAAAAATAATAATCTGTTTGGGACAGATATTTCTGCAGAGAAATATGAATACATTTTATGGAATCTCATTCGGTGGAACTTGAGCACTGACTATCTATAATATTTAGTAGAGCATTCGTACTGTGTTGATTGATGCCTATTTATAATATTTGTTAAGATATTGCCAAAAATGTTTAAACTGGAATCCAGGCTGAAAGGAAGTGCATTAGTGTCTTAAGAGCAAGTGCTTTATAGAGTAAAGGATATTTGTGCATAATAGTATATCATTTGCAGATGCCCCATAAATATATTTGAGACACCTTCATAAATATATATGAAACCTGAAAAAGTACAATTTAAATGAAATTATCTCTGCTTTTATGGTTCATTAACCAAAAAGGAAAACCAGTCCTCCAAAATGGAGGTACTTTTTTAAAGCCTCATTTTAACTGGAATATTAATTATCTATCTCTAAAAATCCCATCTTCTATTCTACTTTTTTTTTTTTTTTTTTTTTTTTTAAGTTTCTGCTTTCAGAAGTGAAAATCATTCTTTCTTCAGTCTGATATTCTGCTTCAGTATATATCATAATACATCTTTGTTATTTCTCAAATCCTTTTTCTTTATATTTGTATTCTATATATATTTGTTATTTTTCTAGTCTTTTATTGGATTGAAGAACACAGTGATTCTTCCTTCTAATATCTCCTATTTCATTTTATATATAAATTTTCTATAAGAAAGTAATTTTGATGGTGTTATTTAAAGCACATTAATAGAGCAACGTTTATTACCATAATCTATGTTGCATTTATTTTCTCTTGAAGATTTGAATCCAGATACAACTAACACAATATTGAAAAAAACATTTTGCAAAGAATTGTTTACAGGCATTCAGTTTTAGTTTTGTATCAAGTGTTGTATTATGTGTTGGATATTGGTGCTAAATCTTGCATAGGTTACTGTACACCTGAGATAAACTGTTTGTCTAAATATTTTAGTACGTATATCACAGTTTAAAATATAAGTTCAAGACTACTTTGCCCTTTTGCAGTTTAATATTGAACCAAAGACTTACTTCATGTTATTGATGTATAAATACCCTAGAATGAAACAGTCAAATATAACTTGGATATATTTAAGATTTTCTTTTAAAAAAATAAACACAAAACCCTTTAACCTATAAATCTTTTCCATATTACAGAATGGCCTTAAAGATCATCTAGTTACAATTCCTTTACCATGGGCACCCAACAGATCAGGTTGCACAGGGCCTCATCCAACCTGGCCTTTAACACGTCCAGGGACGGGACATCCACAACTTCTCTGGGCAGCCTTTTCCAATGCCTCACCACCCTCTGAGTGAAGAATTTCCTCCTAACCTCTAATCTAAATGTCCCAATTTTTTGTTATTTTTTGTTATTTTTTTTTTCTTAATTTGAGTAGCTTTTTAAAAATCAGAAAAACAACAACAACAAAAAAAAACTTTTTGCAAATCCATAATTTGGTAACAGAAAAGGTTAGTCGATCTTCATTAATTCTACAACACAACTACATTATTCTGAAACAGAGTAAAGGACTGTGTTCAGAACATCAAGGAGCCATTCCTGCAAAGCTGAAGACAAAGGCATTGACTTCTCCAGGGTAATCATTACGGTAAAATAGAAGTTACTGGTGAGAAGAATTACAGCTAAATATAATGTAAGAATTGTTATTGCAGTCTTGGAAGAAGACAGAGTTGGAAACCACAGAAAAAGACTTAGTGTAATAAGTATTGGCCAGAAGGATAATTACTTATCTGGGCTTATGACCACACAAAGATACTGGGGAGCTGGACTTGACATTGATTTCTCAGCTTCTTTTCAATTTGAAAAGAATTCTCAGACATTTGCTGAGATTCAGTTCCTATACAATGGCAAGCATATTATTGCAGTTAATTTTATTTTAATGGCTTTTTCTAACAAGCAAACAACAAAAAAATATTTTTCAAAATTAAATACAGCACTTCTGAGCAGCACCCCAGAAGATACTTTGGTTGTTAATTTACAGTATCAGAAGATCTATTCAAAACTTTACAAAACTGAAAATATATCTCCATTAACACAGGCATTTAATTTTCTATCCTCAACTTTAAGAACATGTCAGCCCACATGACAGTAGAAGGAATTTTCATGGATCTCTTCTGTTCAGTTATGGATTTTACCTAACTACAGTCTACAGCAACTAACAGATAAGAAAATTAATGTTTAAAGCATGCAATGAGCAACAGAAGTAGTCAAGAGAATTAGAAACTAGTAGCACACTGGAGTTATCTTCAGCTAACTTAATGTTAGCCGCTTTGTCACAGACAAAATCTATTTACATAGCCCAGTGAATCATATGTTTGAACTTAATAAGCAAGCCCTTCACGGTAAACAAGTTCACTATACAGTAAGGGTAAGGTAAGGTCATGGCAGTGAACTTTGTTGAAATCCTAAAGAGATCAGATGTTTTACAAAGCATTTTTTCATAGACTTTTTTTTTTTTCCAAGTATATAATATAGCACAGAATGGATTAAAAATTAGGTTATTAAAATATATCTAGTTCACTTCCATAGATTGTTAGAATAATCACCCTAGCAACCTTCAACCTCAAAAATACTTAGAGGAGTACAGGTCATACCTGAAAAGTTGATGAAAAAAATAACTTCAGAGTATTATGTTATTTTGCCCATAAATTATGCAACAACAGTGTGTTCTCTCTTACTACTTTATTTCAGAACTCCAGAGTATTAAGACCAGAGTGCTGCAGATGACTGTGGTCTCCACATATTTTTACCTGAAAATATTACTGTCACAAAATAAAGCGTGATCTGTCCTCACAGTCATTCCCAGTAACACATATAAAGACAAAGCTTGTTCCACACATATGATAAAGTATCTGTACGCTGGGACTGCTCTTTCTATTTTCCATCATCTTCAACTTCCAGTCTGCTACCTCTGCCTTCTATTTTGTCCCTTGCCCCTTTTAACTTCACAACTTGACTAGGTTTTCAACTCAGTTGTTCCCATTAATCCAATCCCAGATTTACTATCTTAAAAAACAATTAAATTTCTATGTGACAGGAAAAACAGTTACAGAGAGTTTAAGAATACTACATTGTTGATACATTTGATTTTACAAGCTTAAAAGCCTCTAGCATTCTGTAACATGCTTGGGCATAGCCTCTATGAAAACAAAACCTGAAAACAGTATGGATACTTTCATAGAACATTTATAACAGAAAATAAATCTAAAGACACAGAGGCTTTGCTAGAAGCAAAAAAATAAAAATAATTAAAAAAAAAAAAACGCTGATGTGGATTATCTTTGACTTTTCTTTCACTTCATTGGCAACACGTGATAAAATATGTTTTTGACAGGAAAATAGAAGGAATTAACAAAACACAAACTGAAGACATGTTCCAACTTTAGATCCCATTTATAGCCTACATTGCTTAAAGCTAGGAAATGTGGGAATGTCTAACACAAATGAAGAAGAGAAATCTAATGAAAAAGACAACATGACATGAGAAAAACAGAAGAACAGAAGCAGCTAATTAAACCTATACATCTACAACCATAGTTCAGAGGAATTATTAAGAGAAGCAGAAGTTAATGATAAACTTGTGGCTCTCTTACACTGAAAGAAGATCTAAAATTAAACAACCTGCAAAATACAAGATTTATGTAGGGTTATGGGTATGAAATAACTAGCATTGCATTTTTTTCTCAGTTGTAATCTACTGTAATCCAATTTACAT
The DNA here is from genome assembly GCF_011077185.1 of Oxyura jamaicensis. Taxonomy (NCBI): domain Eukaryota; kingdom Metazoa; phylum Chordata; class Aves; order Anseriformes; family Anatidae; genus Oxyura; species Oxyura jamaicensis. The sequence continues at coordinate 3,641,698 of NC_048896.1, forward strand.
ACCAAACATTGCAGTGGACAGGTTTGTCTTTTTGCTGCAGGGTTTCGATAACAAGCTGTTGTACATCATGAAAAAAAAAAAAAAATCAGCTTAAAAATTAACTTAGCACATAAGAAATACTATATTTATATATATATATTTATATTAGGATAAACCATCATTATTAATAGCAACCAAGGGGACAAGAGCAATTGCAAAAGCAATGTTTTAAAGAAATCTCTTGGAATACAGATGGTGAGCAATATAGATTGTAGTGGATGAATTGTCATAACTTGAGGGGGGAAAGAAATTCTAATGTTCATAACCTAGGTATAAAGAGTGTCAAGAACTATAGAAAAGTCATTGTGTGGAGACAAACTTACTGAAAGTAGCAATTAATTGCATAAGGACTGCTGAAGAGTTGCAAACATACAATCTTGTCTATGAAAGCCTGAAGAGAGGAAAAAAATATTTTCTCCACTTAAATTTATCTATTAGCAAATACGAGTGTTTCTCTCTTATTTATTTCTGCTAATGCAATCTCTCTTGAACTCAGAAAATATAGTTAGAATTGGGCAACAGAGAAAAAAGCAAACATACAGGAGATACTGTGAGAAACTGCCATCGGGGACTTGGAGCAAAACAAAAAGGAAATAAAAAGAGAGAAGGATATTCACCTACAAGGAAAAGAGTTACAAAGGCCAAAATGATACAGTTATGGTACTGCTGGAAACATGTAAAGAAGTAAATTTACAGGAAAAGCAAGCAAAGTGGTTATATTTAATATTATTACTAAAAATAATAATAATTAAAAAAACACAGACAAATCAACAAGTAATGTCCTACCTACTACATGTATATTTAAAACACAGCATCCATTTCATTAACTATGAAGGCTCATTTTGTAATTAAAAAACCTCCTACTTGACAACAAAGAATCTATTATTGACCTGCAACTCAGCTATAGAAAAAAAGCAGAATGAACTCGATACCAGGAAATTAAGAACCTGGCGCGGATCATTAGTACTGTTAATGTTTGGTGTGTGGAGTGCAACCATAATGAAACAACATGGCAATAAAACTCATTCAACTTCCACAGGTAGCACACAATACACAAGGGTACCTAAAGAGCCATGCTCAGATCCTCCTCTGAATGGGAGGATGCACATCTCCATGCAGGATGGGAACTGTGGCCCACTGACCTGTGCAGGACAAAAGATGCACTCACAGCTGCACGCTCCACAGAGATTGAGTTAATGTGTTGCCATGTGACCCTGGATATTCTAGAAGTCTCAAACAACCAGATATCCTAGTTTCCCATGTGTGATTCTCTGTCGTGTATCTACTTGTTCCCTCTTCATAATTTTGTAAATCTAGATGGAACAGAAATGTTCTAGATATTATTCTTAAGGTATTTTTACAGACTTCCTGTTAACTATTTGGGAAAAAAAAAAAAAAAAAAAAAAGCAAAACGTTTTATTTTTTAAAAAATATATCTCTTGGTTTAGAGAGGTTGCACTAGTAACTACTAGCAACTGATACCTCTTGGAAGGAATTCATGATGGTTACTCAAATAAATTTATTGTGAAGTCACAGCCAAAGGGATCCAATAATGTTCAAAAGCTTAAACTGAAATGAAACAAGTGGAATTACTGTATCATGTCCTTACCAATGCCACAGGAATAACTCTTTAGCATACTCTCTTATTAAAATAACAGTATAGACAATGTTTACTTCTAGTACTTTTCCTGCACATTCTAAAAGTTTACATGAAAATATACTGGTTAAATTCCTATTGGTCCTAAAATGATGCCATTCAATCTTGATAATAAGACTGATTTAAAATAAATAAACAAACAATAATAATAATAAAAACAATAAAGTAAAATTTTTCCCAAAGTTCACGAGCAGCCATCTGAGATTCAATACTCAAGGGTCACCTAGAAACTTAAGAGGGCCAAAGTCTTAATTGCTCTGGAAGCCCAGGGCCAAAATGTTCAAAACAAGGAGCTTAAAGCACACAGATTGAATCACATAACAAAATGCTGCCTTATTTATGGGATTAATATATACAATAATACTCTATATTAATGCCCTATATTACTTCACAGAAATGCTTGTTTTGTTTGCCTTCATTAACATGCTACCAAACAAAAGAAAATGCAATAACAGGTATCTTGCAAGTAAAACCATTCTATCAAGCAACCTGACAACATCAACCCCTCTGACTTTAAATAAATAAAAACAGAAGAATAAAACTACTGCCTAGCTTTGTTTCCAGGGGATAAAATCATACAGTGTTCTTTATACACTAAGAAATCTCACTTACTAGCAATGTGGTCCAGCATAATTTCCAATGAATGACAAATGCTTATTTTAACAACAGAGACATTTTCTCAGCAAGTTTTTATTCCATGGATTTCGAGGGTTATACATTTTTCCTTCACTAACATGTAAACTTGCAGGATGTAATGAAATGTGGGACTACAAATACCAGTGCTTTCTCACACATAGGAAGAAGAGAATCAAGTCCTATAAATTTGATTTCATATTTTCTGGGTTTTATTTACCAAAAAATTACCACAAAAAATTGATATGTATAGAAACCGTAACAGGGAAGCATTTTTAAGTAGGGTAGTTCTTATATTGCCTAGGAAACAATTTTATTTTCTTAGTGGCATGTTTTATTATTCTAAATTGGAAAGTTATAAATAAAGCAACAAAAACAAAACAAAAAGCAGATCAGGCATCTCTCTCATATTTTTTGGCTGCTCTAGCTGGATTCCTACAGGGATTTTCTGATCCCCACACTATATATCATGTACAAAATATTCAGAAAATGAACACATTTAAGTTTTTGCAAAACTTTAAGCAATTATATTTAAGGCCAAAACTAAAACTGAAATATTGAATTACAGTAGAAATCTATTACCAACTTCAGGAAAAACAGGTCTGTCATGAATTATTGATCACTAGGAAAGTAACAGAATGTAGTAGAAAAGCAAAAGGCACCAAAAGCAGTTAATAATTACAAGTTTTGCCATTTATTAATAAGTGCCTACTTACTACTACTTTGAATAGATTCCTGATGGATGAGATAAAGTTTACTTTGGAGAAATGTATGAGTCATGCTATGTAAGTTTGGACAATATAGGATTATTACCAAAACAGCTTGGCAAACATCCTATAAAGATTGTCTCTTTGGGTTTGTTTCTCTTTTAGAAGCTTATTAGACCCTTACTGAATGCATACCAGTGAATAGGTAGTATGTCTTCAGAAAACATAGTGCATGGCAGTGACACAGTAGGTACTGAAAATCAGCTGTGGGAGGAAAAGCAGTGAACATAACCAGAATGTGGGGTCCCCTGTTCATTTTGATCAAACACCTTCACATAATATTGCTTTCCAAATACAGGTTATTCTTGCTTGCTATTCAGATATGATAGTCACTGTAAAATCTTCTAACAGTCATTTAAAGCAATGTGTGTTATATAACACATTGTATTGAAAATTAATTATATTGAAAAATAATTCCTTGTAAGGATTTGCCACAGAAAATGGCCTACTAGTATCTTGGGTAAGGTACTTCAAAATGTATTAAAACTCCTGTTTGTTCAGGTAATTAATAATGATTTTGAAGGTCTATGAATCTGAAGGTTGGAGTTCATGGTTCGAGTCAGCTTTCCAAAAAAAAATTTAGAGCAAACAACGATCTCAGGATGGAATTTTTGACATAAAAAATGCAGAGATATTACAGAAATATCTCAAACATTCAGCAACATCCACAGTTTGATTTTGCCATTTTAGATAAATAGCCTCAGACCTTTGACATATTAGACAGGCATGGAAATAAAAATAAGCATTCAGATAAGATAAAGAATAAAATTGACAACAAAAACAGCACAAATCAAACACAGGACCAATATTCTTGACTTGAACAGAGAAGGGTACAGTACAGAAACAGACAGGCACTTTATTTCTCTTTTATCTATTGTTTTTAATAGTTGATTCTGTTGTCAGGATTTGTAACTCTCTGTGGTGGCATTCATAAATGAGGAAAATCATAGAGCTGGAAGGGACCTTGAAAGGTCATCTGGCCCCTTTCTTGTAGTTCAGCTGTAACTAGGTTACAGATGTTTGTCTAACCTTTTCCTAAAAGTTGCCTGAAATGGTCAGCAAACTACACCAGTGCTTCAGAACTTTTACCACTAACAATCTTTCCTCCATATCAGAGGTGACTCTCTCTTACTGCAATTAAACCCCATTACTATTTATATGGGATATATGCAAGAAATAGCTTATTTTGCATGCCCACCAGAAAAAATACCCAACTTTATAATTTGCATTATCACATTCCTTCATTTTACCCTCTAAAGCCCTTGTAATCACAGTTCCTTTAATCCCTCTTTCTGCTGTCTTCCAGAATTTCTGCCATTCTTGCTATTTTCTTTGGATTCCAAACAATTCTTGGAGTGTCAAATCTGGACAAAGACCTTCAGCTGAGCCCCTACAACAGCTGAGTACGGGAAAAAGGTTGCTTCATCCATCTAGTAAAACATATTCATATTTTTACATGCCATTGTAAAAGTTGCCTTGCTGGCAATAATGTACCATAATGTGCTTGTAAGTCATAAGCAATCCTCATGCTCATTTGCTCAAAGAAATATGTTCTATACAAACATTTTTGTGCCAATGGAAGCCATAAAATTTTTAAATGATTAAATCAAGTTCATTTTGAATTACAACCCTGATTTACTTGTAGTTTCTTCCACCATTATGTCATGCACAGAGTGAGTGTGTATAATCTACTCTATCTTCTAGTCATCTATGTGAGCTGAATAACCAGGCCCAAGGTAACCGCACCAATGCACACTTCCACTTTGACAGTAACTGACAACTCCTCTCTAAATGGAGTTTCCTCGTCAGCATTGCATTGCTCAAAGTTTGAATTCTGTTCTTTACAAAACTTTGATTAATTTCACAGAATCACTTTGCAGCTAATCCTGAAAATGTGGAAAATGTAAATTGGTATAATAAAGCAGAAAATACCAGTACCTTTAAACTGCATTACTGTAACTCTGAAAAAAAAGTGATGAAACTTTGTCTACCGATATGCTACTTGTACTTGGAGTGCTGTGTGCAGCTGTGGGCTCTCCAGTACAGAAGATACATGGACATACTAAAGGTAGTCCATCAAATGGCCAGGAAGGTGGTTGAAGGACTGGAGCATGTGTCATATGAGTTGAGGTTAAGTGAGCTGGAACTGCTCATCCACAAGGAGCAAGGCTCAGGTGGATTTATCAATGCGCATAAATTCTGATGGGGCAGTAAAGACAACAGAGCCAGACCCTTCTCAGTGGTATCTAGTGATGGGGCAGGAGGTGATGGGCAAAAACTCAAACACAGGAAATTGTATTATTTTTTGTTTGTTTTAAATTCTACTGTGAGAGTTGGACTAGATGATCTTCAGAGGTCCTCCAGGATTCAAATATTCTGCAATTCTTTATTTTATTTTTTTTTTTACTTTACCTGGTTAATCATTTCTATTAGCCTCTGAAATCGTCGCTCTCTTTTCACAGAAGAATACATTATGAGTATTTTTATTAATAATAAAATTTTTATCAGGACCAATTTTGGTTGAGCTGAGTATAGTCAAAGATATTGCAGTTAAAGACAACTGCAAAATTGTTACTTTTTTGATGATCAGTAATATCTATAATTAATGTTCTATTCAGATATTAGGTATGACCCAGACACGCACAAAAAAAAACACAACTTGTAACTAGTTGAGAAGCATGAATTTAACTGTCATCATCATTAAGCAGTTTCTTGTAAATTTTGCTGAATAATAATAAGCAAAACACTTTATATTCCTTTACATCCACCTAATCTTATTGCTAGTTGGAGTTGCAATTTATTCTTTAATGGGATGTACTAAGTTCCCTTTTTAATGTGTTTGAATAAAGAGTGAAGAAAAACTTTTGATATCTGCCACATTTAATTGTTACAATGACCACTGAAACTTAAGCAAGTCTTTAGATTAATTAAAAGTATAAATTAATATTTTACAGTACTGCCAGTCACTACTACGCTCAGGCAGTGGTCAGGGGAAGTAAATGTTGCCCAGTATTCAGCACGTCCTCTTCTGGGCCCCCAGTACAAAATAGATGCCCCAAACTTAGGGATCAGGCAAAGTGCTGTGGAGGGGGTTTGGCACTGGGGCCCACAGTGATGTGAGACTGAGGGCATTAATTGGGTTTGTTTATCTCAAGATGAGAAGGATAAGCCAAGGGGATCCACCGATGGTCAGCCACCTCACGGAGAACCTTAGATAAGGCAGAAAGAGAGACTCCCCAGAGATGCACAATGAAAACCAAGAGGTGATGGTCACCATCCCTAGAGTTGACAGCTGGGCTGCATGCAATGGAAAAGATAAGCATCAGAGCAGTGGCTTTGAGAGCCTCTGTATGACATTTGTTCTTGGAATTTTCAGAGCTGGCCCAGAGAAGGCCCTGAGCAACCTGAATTTCCTTGTTAAAATTTATGAATATAAGCTTAAATAAATGTAATTCATTACATTTAATGTACATTAAATTCAACTTAGTATTTAGACCTGGTTTGAAATGGAGGTTGAAATGAGGGACACTCTGCAGGTCTCTTTTTTTCCCCCCTCAGTCATTTTATAGTTCACTTCCTGTTTTGAAGCATTCGCATAGATATTAATACATATCTTACATTCTTTCTAAGATAAGTTCTTCCATACCACATCTCACCAGGGCTATTATATTTAAATATAACACATTGTGGTTTTTTGTTTCAAAAGTTTTTAAAAAATATTTATGCGTTCAAGACTTCTCCTTTCCTATTCATTTATTCTTGATAAAATGAGCAAGAATCATAATTTTGGGTCTTTTTACTTTACTCTTCAAGTATAATGGATCATTTAAAAAGGAAATATAGCTCTAAAAGTTGCTGTTAAGGACCATAAAGCAAAAAAAAAAAAAAAAATGTAGTTCCTTTGCAAGGTTTTTATTATAACAGCATTACTTACTGTGACATTTATCCTGCTTAACCTCACCAAACATACCCTAGGGAAATGTCAACAGTCTTATGGTTTTAATACAAATGAATTATCAAAGAGTTTGAATAATGTAATCATCTTAATGTATTCATTTTTTATAACGAACATCTGTTATGGGGATACAGAAGCAAAGAGACTGGCTAAGGTAACAATTAAATAAACAATGAAACTGATTTTACAATTTTAACTACTTAGAGTAACCTAAAATAACTGTCACTGAAATTTTCCTCACTTCCATTATTTCTGGTGGATATGATTTTTCTTTGATGGAAGTCTTATGTGCTTTCTAGATGGTTGTTATATGTATAATCCTGTTTACAAAGACAGCTTGTTCCCAGGATAGAAGTCTTCTCCCCTGAGTGATGCATATTTGTGTTCTTAAAGTTCCTGCCAAATCTCTTATTTTACATGCCTTTGCCAATAATCCTTTTGCAGTATATTTTATGTCAACTCCATTTATTAAGAGGGTTGTTTTCAAACATCCTGCTAGCATACATTACAGTAATTCTATTCTCATGAGAACACATTCTCTAATTATCGAGATGGTCTCACAAATGCCTCTATTTATTTATATTTTATTCTAGCATTATACTTTATGACATGATGTACTGGGTCTGGCTGGGATGTTAACTTTCCCTGCAGCAGCCCATACAGTGCTGCGCTCTGCACTTGTAGCTAGAACAGCAGTGGTATCACACCAGTGTTGTGTCTGCTGCTGAGAAGCGCTGGCACAGCATCAGGACTCTCTCTGACCCTCCTAGGGGGTGGGCAAAAAGTGAGAAAGAAACATCATCAGGGCAGCTGACCTAAACCAACCAAAGGGATATTCCATACCATATGATGTCACACTCAGCATTAAAAGGTGGAAAAAGGAAGAAGAGGGGAGGGGTGGGCTCTCGTTGTGAGAACGTCTGTCCTCCTCCCGAACACCGGCTACGTGTGTTGAGGCCCTGCTTCAAGGACGTGGTCAAGCATCGCTCATCTGAGGAGGGGGAGTGAGAGAGCAGTCGTGGTGTTCAACTGCTTAGCAGGGTAAAACCACCACACATGAATATAAGTTTTCAAAAATTTACACAAGTGATACATAGCTCCGTGGTCTGAACTCTTCGGAACTACATTTTGAGTAATTCCAAGAAACCATTTTATGAGTAATTCCTTTTTTTTTTTTTTTCCTTTAAAGGAAATCATGCCATCATTTACAATTCAGAAAATAAATATCCTCAGTTTTATCCAAGTTCTTGAATGACATTTCATTCAATTTCCATGCTCTGAACCTTTTTAACACATTGTAACTGGTTTGTTCTTTTGTTCCTGAAATGCAGAAATATGAATATAGATGCATTTGTCATCTTGTCATCACACATACATATAGAAAGGACATTTTAGCTTTTTTGTGCATGCAAATCTGGTAGATTGAAATTATACTCTCAGACATCCCTTGCCAGGCTGATACAAGCCTTGATTTATCCAGTTTTTCCTGATGCCATTTGCTCGACAACTATCATTTGCTATTCACAGTTTGTTAGATAGTGGTTAAATGCAAGCACATTCAGAGAAATATTACAATGAAAGTTATCACATGAAAGGTCTTAATTACTCCTAGATTAACCACAAAATCACAGTGACAGAGAAGTTAGGTCTTTCAAAGTTTTTACATGGTTTTGACCAGAACCACAACTGGGGTTTAACTTATGATATTTTTTACTGCTATTATAACACTCAGATTTTTGTTTCCTCACTGAAATCCATGACATCAATGTAAATGTCTGTGTTTGGTATGTCATTTGTAGGAGGGTTATACACCTCAGCATATATTCACAGCATCTGGTGTATTGACTAGTTAAAAAAAAAAAAAAAAAGCAGATATATGAATTTTGAAGGAAAAGGGGTCTATACTCTAGAGGCTTATACACTATGCCCAGGTCTTCTCTGATCTCAGGACTTTGCATCCTTTCAAAATTCAGAATTTATAAGCAGCACTAGAATAATTGCCCATCTCTTCATTTAGCAAGAATGTGTCTGGCAACATACCTTGAGAATCTAGAAGTGATGACATCTTCCCTTTTTACATTAAAATGTGGTAGTCAAAACACATTAGACACAGTAGGTAGATTCAAATCTGATTTAAACTTACATTTCTCTAGAGAGTATTTTATCTCAGCCTAAGACTCTTTGTACTCAAAGTATGACAAAAAAAAAGTGGAGTTCCAAGAAATCACGATCAGGCAGAGTGAGTATGACAAATACTTCTGAAAATCCGTGGAGAAAGTACTTGGAAGTGAGGATTCCTGGCTCTACTGTTTGCTCACCCTTCAATAGCCAAGGGAATAACCACATCTCACACTTGAGAATTCTGAAACCTGGGCACATAGGCAAGTTTTGTCACAGGGAAAAATCAGTCACTTCAGTCAAGAGATAATGTAAAAGTTGCTGCTGTCAAAATCCCAAGAACATGTGCATAATTTTCATTCTTGCATTCACATTCATCATTACTGAGAAGCATGTCGAGCAAACAAAACAGATGCCTGTGACTCTGAACATGAGCTATTCAGTTTACTCTCCGGTGTGTTTGATTACTTAACTAGGGACACCCTCACCTGTCTGGCTGATCATGGTTTTCCTTTCACCTCACTGCCTCGTTACCACAATCAATCCTAAGTTTTACAATACTCATTCACTTATCCAAACATTTGATCCCACACTGAGTCATCTAAACCCTTTCAGCCTGGAAAGCTGATTTTTTCCCCCTAAGGGAAGATAACAACACACCTTTCTCAAGATCTTCTATGCTACTTTCTGCATGTTACCTTTTCTTTCCTATACCCAAAATATATTGGATTATTTAAGGAGTAGTGACTATCGGCATCCAGAGATCTGTATCTATTGTATCTGGTGCAAGAGGACAAGAGAGTCTGGGTATCAGGTATGGTTTGACGATACCTGCTCATTCCTATCAGGTAGCAGGGACTCTGAATAAGTAGGCTGAAGATCTCACCTAGGAAAAGAGGTGAAATAGAGGCCAACCCATGAAACAGTAGAAGTAATCTTGTGTATGAAAAGACCAGAACTTAAGTTCCTGGACCACTTAGGAACAATAGTGGATTGTTGTCCCTTCACATTCAAGCAGAACTGGGAGTATGACACTTGTTGACATAAAATGCTTATCTCCTGTTCCAGCTCTACTTTAAATGCCTTTTTGGAACTAAGCCTTGGTCTTTTAAAATTAATTATCTTTAATTGCCAGGTTCACTTTTCTGTCCTCTGAAAGTTGTCACTTCATTTGCTCTGTTCTAATATTTGCTTACCTTCTCAGTTAAACATGACTTTTCATAAAGTAATTCTCAGTTGTACACCACAGTATTTCTAGCTAATTTCCTTAATACCCAAAGGATGCACATAATCTGGACTGTTTGAGAAATGAGCATTAATTTTTCTCTATATTCCCTCCTTTGATCTTAGTTATTTTTACAAGGTCAGTTATAAGCATAGCTTCATAAATTGTCATATACCTCCTCTAATTTCATTTTCTATGTCTTCAGCCTTAGCAGTCAAAAGAAAGTGATCAAACTTTTTCCAATACATTATTTTCCACTTCCCAAATACTTCACTACAGTATTCCCTAGTTTCATTTTGCATGCCAGAAACTAAGTTTCCTTTGACATAAAACTACCTTTCCAAATCTTGCCTTTGCATGACTCCTTGAGTTACTCATTTTCATTAATATTCCAGCTACATGAACCCAGAACATTAGATTTCAGTAACGCACAGAAAAAAAATCACAGCTGGTGTCACCACTTTGCTTTCACCATCTACTATTTCTGTAGACTTCTTCTCTTTTCATACGTCCATTTTAACTTATTAACACAGTGTCCATTTCTCCTCTAATTCCCCCCCCCCCCCCCCCCCCCCCCCGAGAGCATGTTTCCAAGTAAAGTGAAATTACCTTGCAGGTTTTAGCTCAGGTGCCCCTTGAGCACTGCTCCCCTCCACCATTCCCTCTTCCCAAAACAGGTCTTGAAAGCATTAAGGTTCATGCAGACCTTGAAAGAGACTATTCAGAAAAGATTTTTTGCTGAAAATGATAACAATTAGTACTAATGAGTTTTGTGTGCCTTTGTGCTTTGCTTTTCGGTGAGTGCTCTAAAGGCAGGAAGGAAAGAACCTCCAAGATTTTGACAATGACAAGTATATCCATTAAAGATGAATTAAATTATTTTAATGCTTGCAAATTAAAAAGAATCCAATATTTTAGGTAATATTTAAAATAGTAACTTGGTGATTATATTCAGAATAATGGATTATAAGATATATATTGAATAATGGCATAAAATCTAGTAAAAGTCTATCCGCAGTAATGAGTCTAACTTTAATTGACATTCAAATCTTGTTTAAACATTAGCCTATTGAACTGTAAGTCTCTCTATTTAATTGACTTGATTGCTAAAATAGAAAAAGACATTTTAATTTTAGATGTGACCACTAAAAAAAATTAAACAGATAAGATCTGAAATCTCAGGAAATTTAGAACCAAGTTTTTCTTAACTTAGTTAAATTGATTTTTATAGGGTCTAGACTTTCTGAGGACTGCATTACCTATACATGATTTTCACTACTGTATTTTGTATATTTTCTACCACAATAGTTTCATTTCTTCTCTTCTTTCTCGAAAACAGGGAGTTGCATTTACTTACCAAATTATGTAAGAAGTTGATATGATTTCTCAAAAATGTTATGAGGCAATTAATTTGCTTTAGTGCTGCCAAGCACTAAAAGAAAGGAGGGAAAGTTTGAGCACAGACTTTTCATCCTTCTTTCACCCTAACTATAAGAGGTAATGAAGATCTGACAGGAGAAACTTCTTTATATTTGCAGAGTTTACCTTACAAATATTTTTAAAAAGTCTTTCATACAAAATTATTTGCCATTCTTTCAATTATTCAGCTTAATAAGAATACGTATTTTAGAGTTCTACACACACTCTTCCTGCCATATAAGGTGTCTTATACATACTCTGCAAATACATAGAGAATCAAAGAATTCATGAACCACTGTTCAATAAATTGAATGGAAAGTGTTATTTCAATTATTATACATAATGCTGTAACAAATAATGTAAGAGGTAAAACATCTGACAAAACCCTATTCTATGAAATTGTGAATAAAAGTGTTTCATTTTCATACTATAAAAATAATTAGTAACTAGAAGTTGTATAGACATGTACATTATTTTCACCAAAATGACACCTAAAAATGCATGTTCTCTGCTGTGTCTTCCACAGAAAACTGGACTTGATTCCAGGTCACTGTTTTGTTTTAGCATATTCTAAGATACTTGTGAGATGGTACAAAATATTCCTTACAGCTGAAATTGCTCTGTCACCTATTTACATCTTATTCCATGACCTTCCTCTGGTATACTTCAAAATCCCATTTAGTCATAGCAGCTATTCCAGATGCAAAATGGCAGTCTCTATTTGGTCTTGCAAGTTTTTGTTTGTTGTTTTTTTCCTTTTCCACAGACCTTTGTTCTAAAAAAATAAAAATAAAAAATTACACAGCACATTTGTTCCCAGGTGGGTAATTCTACCCAGTTATTCTGTTTACCAAAGTCATTGTATAAGAAGTCAGGAGACAAACTGGTATACACTTTTCTTAAAACTAGAAAGGTTAAAAAAGACATTAGCCTTTGGGCTTTTTTTTTTTCCTCCTCTTTTAAAATAGGAAACTGTCAGAAAGACCCGATACGACTTCCAGATTTGGAACTTCGGAGATTTGTACCTGACTTGTGTGAAACTCAGTCACTTAACTCTTTAACTCATTTTTACTGGAAAAAAAAAAAAAGTTAAGGACTCCATATAGAGAACTTCAACTGTCCAGTAAAATTGGAAAGTGATGTAAAGGATCACTTTACATATTTTTCTGCACATGGTGCCTATCATAAAAACAAAGACAACAACAACAGAACTGCCAACAACAGCAACATAAACCACAAAAGCCAGACAAAAATCTGAGTTCAGCAAGTTTGTGGCTTTATGTTTAAGTAGTCCATTGGAAGATCAAGTAAAATCCTTCCCCCTAACACTTCACTACTTTTCAGAGTGCAACAACGCAGTGCAACATTCACAGTGTTGCGTATTCACATAAAGCGCTGCATACAGAACAACAGATGAACAGCTTATTGCAGGAACTCATCTAAGAATGAGTCCAAGGTAGGTAACGCCAAACTAAATTTTTTCTCAACCTGAACCTTCTTGAGAATAAGTCATTTAATCAGGTGCCTACCCAATCAATAAAAAATAATGAATTTTCTACTGATGATTTCATCTTACCTGCTTTACAGTTGCTTCTTTAACTCACAATTGCTTGGCCAGTTTATTCTCACAATTTTGAGTTAGCTAACGGATGACTAGTCCTTAAAGATACTACAACCACAAAATTCTCACTAATTGTTAGACTAATTTAGGAGGCAGATTGAAAATGCTGTGCTTTGTATATAATGACAGTTGGAAAATCAAAATAGAAACTATTTTTTTTCAATTAATTATTTTACTTTAATTAAGAAAAAAGTGAATAATGTCATGTTGACAGAGTCATACAAGAATTTATTTAAGGTATGCTTAAGAGGGCAAAGTGTTTTTCGTTATTAAAAATTTTATAGAAGCCTTTTTTTTTCCTCCATTACAACCAGATCCAACTCCTTATTTCATCTCATAGCGAATGTTGAAGTAATTTGCATCCTTAGATACCTCTAAATGCTACAGGTTGAATGATACTGTGCTAGCCTTGTAGTCTTTATCACAGCTATATAGGGAGCTTTTATTCATTATAAATCATACAGATCCCAAAACAATAAACCAAAAGGCAGACTTAACTGTGTTCCCTCTAAAGCACAGTACTCAGATTATTTCTCTAAATCTCTAAGGCCGTTAGCAGAAACCTGATAAATGAGAAATTGTGCTGAACAAGAACAACAAAAATAATGCAGGCTATAATTTCATTTTATAGATTAAAAAATAATTTAAGTTTTTTTTTTAATAACACCAAGATTAACTGAGTCATACTTCATTATATTACTTCCAGTCAAATTTTTGATCTCTTTTCATTTAATTAATGGAAAGTGTTCTTGCCTCTGCAAACACTTATCTTTTTTTTTTCTTATATATATAGTACAACTTCTAGCTTTTATAGTTCAACAAAATGTATGTAAACTATCCAAATAGTTACCAGTTTCACTTTTGTCATTTTGGATAGTGGTGGATATTGCTGGATATTTCATAAATCACATTTACAAATCAGTATCTACTTTCATTGTAGAGGTATACATACATCAAATAAAATTCCCAGTTTTCTTGGTTCAACAGTTCTGTGTATACACACAAATATCCCAGACTAACAAAAAAACACAACTCCTTTTAAATTTTCGTAAAATCCTTCCTGTGTAATACAAATATCTACCAGTAACATCTCTAAAAATCTCCCGTTAGTTTATTTATCAGCATAACTTCATTTTGAATATTAACTTATAAGGCATGGTTCTCTTTGTACGCTATACTCCCTATCCATAGTGGAGATCAAACTAAACAGTGTTCCTGCTATAATTGGGTATTTCTTGTCCTTTGCTAGGTGGCAATTGGAAAAGTGTTTTCTCTGTTTTTCTCTCCTACTTCAAACAAGAAATGGTTGGAAATAACTATTTACACAGGCATGCAAGAATGGAAGTGGTTGTTGAAGCTGGCCTGTGCCCAACTAATATAAGTCAGCCAGTTTACACAAACAAACCCATTACCAACCGAAGAAAAATCTCCAGTCATTTCTGTGGAGAGCACCATGTGCCCAAACATTTCAGATTTTTGATCTTTACACAACATTGTTTCCTATATTCAACATCTTAAGCCAGGTCTTTTTTTTTTTTTCCTTTTTTAATTTCACCTTTGAAGGAGGGATATACTTCCTTGTCTATTTAATGAGTCTCCTATTAGGAAAATAGGAAATTTAGTCATTTCATATATTAGTAGATTTATTTTTCCTAAAATTTCCTGTACTTTAAGGCCTTTCTAATCATAAAATCACACAAGCGCATCTTATTTTAAATATAAAATTTCTTGGTCTAATATGGATTTCCAAAATGCTTGTTCACTCCTTTTCCACCAAAGCCCTAGTAATTAAGAGCTGGACAGCATTTAATTAGATTGTCATGTCTAACTACAAGCTCTTACATATACTGTTTTTTCTTCAAAAGAACTATATCAAAATTTTTATAGTCTGTCTTTTTACAAACTGAACATTCCTACTGAAAACAAATGATTTTATTCCTTCTGGAATTGTGAATCATGTCCTAAATCCCATGCCACATAAATAATACCTCCTGGACACAGACAGCTCAAACATAAAAAGCCTAAACCTTAATCCTCATCCCCAGACAATGCAAGAAACAACTTCAGAAAGCAAACATACCATGTATATAAAAAAGGCTAGTTCTGCTCCAAAGCCAGCAATACACAACTATCACTGAATACTATTGTTGCTGCCATTCCAGTTACACCTTGACTTTACATAAGGATAATTATATGACAATGATGTCTTTTTAACAGCACTAGTAGTTATTCATAAAGATAAATTACCTTTAAGATGCTGAACTAAACTGACAAAGTGTAATTTTTCCATACTTCCTCATTTGTTACTTGTGCAGGCATGCAAATGTATGTATACACACACATACTTTTCACATGATCTAGCAATTCTTTTTGCTGCATATGTTTTGAGCACTTATGAGTTGAACTTTCAGGTGATTATAACAGCTGAAAAGCTTTATTAAAGCCTCATTAGGAAAAGTAGCAACAATTCCTGACTAACACCATGCTGCAAATGAAGATTACTGTTTAAAGGTGGATTAATCATGTGCAGAATTTTCAGAAATGATTAATGCAGGCTTTTTTTTTTTTTTTTTTGCTTGGGAGTCGTTTTTGGTATGTCAGTGCTCCATTCCATAACCCATTCTCCAATAAAACAACAAATAATCGTTACTTAAAGAGCAGTCACATATCCTTAATTTCAGTTTTTTCATTTCCCTTAATTAGAGAAAGTACCAAGGGCAGAAAATACAGGCAAACCCCAGCCGCCACTAAAAACAAGTGAGAACTGTTTCATTTGAAAATTCTAAATTTCTCTGCCTACACCATCTACATAATTAGTTTAGATAGTTAGAAAGATAGATAGGTAGATATATGCCACATACATTCCTATTTTTCCATGTGTAATGTTTTTCTCTCCTTTTGGACCATAAACAAAATAAACTAACATCCATTTAGCAGTTCTCATGTAGCTACATTCATAAAAAACAAAAGCTGATCCAAGCACCACATTTTGAGAGCTGCTGTCCACACTGCAGGACAGCCCACAAAACAGCATGCTGTGTCCCTGCCTATGAACCGTGATTTTCTCCTAGAAGAAATACACACATAGGAATGTTCTGCAGCTAATTCAGAAGAAAATAGGAAGCATGCCCAGGTACTCAGTTCAGCCATGTTCTTTGTAAACCACACAGTCAAGTTTTACTTTGCCAGTGAGCTTGATTTTGCTTAGGAAGAATTTAGCTTTGCTAATGTTATACACAATTGTTTTCAGCATAAAATATAATACTATTTGAACTGGATAATTTAACCAATTTCATAAATGCAAATGTTTACCACATTTTCACAGAACTTTTAATCTTACATCTATCTTCTCTATTTTTAGCTGATGTATTTTGTGAACACATGGATTCTAAACTGTAAAGTTATTTTAATTTTCATTATTAAAGATTATTTAATAGTATGTGACTCTATGTGGAAATATAACATGATCTAGAACTTTCTGTAAAGTGATCTGTTGGAAAAAAAAAAAAAAAAAAAAAACTTGACTAATGAAAATAAAGTTACCACCAAAAATAGTGGATTTTTTCCCAAAATCTTTTGAAGAGTTTTTTTTTTTTAAAAAAAAAAAAAAATCAGAGCAAATCAGCAGTCCTATTCTATCTTTTAACTTTTCATATTGTAGAAGATAAAAGAATGAGAAGCTAAATCTTCAAAAGTTTTTTTCCTGTGGAAATTTCTTACCTTACACTGTAGGTGGTAATCCAGAGTGTCTGGAATAAAAATGAGACATTAGTCTAGTAAAAACTGTCTGTACAGGCTTCTCTGTACTTCAATTTTATTTATTTTTTAAATGTAGAAATTAACGCATCTTAATGTTATTTGTCCATTTTATTTATGTCCGTTTTATCCATTTTATCTATACACATTTCTCCTGACATCTCAAGCATCCTCTCTTTTTTTAAGATCTGTTTTATCTCTTGATCCTAGATACTATTCATTTATAATTAAATAAACTATCTGCATGGTTTACACATTTTTAAATGTGTTTGTTACTACTATAATATTATATGAGTAATTATACAATTGTGAGCAGGCATTGGTTGTTTGAATTTGATATATACGTAGTTCAGATTATATTTACCTTTATGTTCTTTTCCTGATTTGGGTTCATTCCTGTTCCACTTACATTGATGGATGGCCTTACCACTTTTGAATTAAACTAAAATTAGGCATTTTGTGTCTGCTCTAATATACTGTTCATTTCACATGCAAAGCTCAAGGGATTGAATTCTTTGCTCACAAGAAAGGAATAAAAATGGACTGTCATGAAAAATACATGTAATATTTTTGAGACTTTTGGTGAATGTTTGATTTAAAATCATATCAAAATAAACTACTATGGCCAGGAAAAAAAAAAAAAAAAAAAAAAAGTTTGTCATCTAAGTCATCATTCGCTCACAATGAATGAATAAAAAGCATATTATTCAGAATTTTCCTTAATACTAACCAATATCTAGATACTAGTGACTTTGCTGTTCCCCAGCTGAAGATTAACTACGTAAAAATTCTTGTTTTTAGCAAAATCAAACTCAGAAATATTTGTAATAGAGATAAGGAAGGTTGAGTACTGATTTGTATAGAAACCAAACAAAAATGGAACCCTTTCTAAACAGACTGGAATTTCCCAGAATCCCCGTATTGCCAAATTATCAGTAAATACAACTGAAGAACTCCAGCCTTATTAAACCAAATTCAAGGATCTACATTTGGTTTCATCCTTACAATGAAATGAAAATTTGTAGGATCCTTATGACCAAAAGTTAATAGGAAGCAAACCCACCCAAAATACTTTGTCATTTTGAAGATATTTTTTGTTTTTAAAATTGTTGTTGTCCATCCTAATGTGACACAGTAACAGATAAGCATAAACTATAACTATTCATATTTAAAGATATATTTAACATGCTTTTTCCAGCAAAACTGAACAAATGCCACAGTCTTCAAAGAATTGTCTTATACCTACCTTATAGCACTTGTATATTTTTTCCCAGTCTGAATATGAATATTAATGTAACAATATTATTGTCAAGTGAAAAAAGTTCTATAAACAAAAGAACAAACTATCAATGAAAAGAATTCTTAAATAGCAGTGGAACTAATGAGTTTCAATTAACAAAGGTAATTATAATTTCTTTCCTTTAGATTATAAACCAGGCTAAAATGTTGTACTTTTATTATAATATTGCCAGTAACTGAAATTTCCTCAGCCTTGCATTATCACAATTGGTTCCTTGAAACTGGAATGATTTATATATCAGATAAGGTTAATCAGACCTCATCAAAAAACTGAATCAGAACACCTGATCATCTAGTTAAACTTTAAAGCCAGTTAGCATCAGAAAAAGTCAAACATCAAAACCAGTTACATATCACAACAGATGATCAACATCTTAGATGAAACACAGGTGATAGTAGAACAACATGAGTGTTTGTTGGGGATTTCATGAGGATAACTGAAATATATTAACAATGGAAATTATCAGCAATTGATTTGAGTATATAAAAATACAACTAGAAGATGAAATGTACAAGACCAAAGACAAACACAGACATTGGTCATTCATCTGCTACAACAATATTCCTAAACTTGCTTTTATAAAAATTAATATTATGAAAAAATTGACAACATAAACCAGAGCCTTAGATTTTATTGTGGCCTGGTTTCTAGTCACTTTTCTGGTATTAAATTTCTCTATGATGTTCTCTGTCAGTCATGCCAGAGGGAAAAAAACAACAACAAATCAGTGTGACAATCCCCTAACATAACTGTTATCTCAGAAAACAAAACCGATCTGGGGGGAAGTTCTGAATGCCAAGATGCTCTGAGAGCTCTACCACTTGACTGTTGTTACAAACAGCACTGCAAACATGAAACAAACTTATCAATACAGCTTCTCATAGGCTAACCCTATTTTACTCAATGGTTTAGATTAGAACTGCTCCTATTTCATAAAAATATAATTTGAAATTTCTATCTAAACAGGTCAATTCTACAAAATATCTGCTACCTCCTTTAGCGGATGTTTTCAATCTCCCTATATACAGAAAAACAGTAATGCAACTGACTTCTAAAAGCATGTCTCTAAAAACATCTAATAGTATTTACAAAACCATTTTTTTTTTTAATACTGTTTGATAGATGAGATATTGTTTTGTATTTTCTAAGGTCTCATTTTATACTATGGTAGACAATTAAACAGCTGGTGCATTTCAGACAAAGTCACTGTTGATCAGGTTTCTGTGTAATATTATACTATGCAAACAAGCACACAGATGAGATTGTTTAAATATAAATTTAGGACCTATGTGATAGATTTTAGATCCCACAATTTAATTTCCTTAAGATTCTTTCATTAAGATTCAATACCATATTTGGACTTGCTACCTGTATTAAACAGTTGTCTCATAGTGAAGAGGCTGCCAATAATGTATTATGTACATCTTCTCCCATATAATTGGTATTTCCTCCTCAGAACTATACCTGATGGGTAGCAGGGTATTTGAAAAACAAGTTTAAGTAGCAATTTAAAATACTAGCTTAACCTCCATATTCAGGAGAACAACAATTTGTATTGCACAACTTATCCTAACATATAAAAAATGTACTTTTTAATTAAATAACCCAATCAAGCTAAAACATACATTCACATCATACCTACTGTACTATTGTTTCTGTGCATTCATACACAAAGGAGATCCTCTCCATTGGCCTTGAATGTTAAGTGGTGAAAATCCTAACACCTGAATATTTCTTTCACTGCAAAGTTCAAAGTCAATTAACCCTTCTGTAAAATACTGCTCATGTATGTTAGACAAATGGTACATTTCTTGTATGTCTATTTTTTTTTTTAATATCATTGTTATGTATATTATTTGAGAATGTATATTCTTAGAACAAGACGTTGGATATCGCCATATATACAATATATAAAGAAAAATTGTACATTTACTTCACGCATGCATCAGTGTCATTTCTGTACACAAATACTCAGCTTTCATACACAGTTGAGTGGAATACCTGGCTCCTTTGTTTTCTATGGTTACTTTATATTCCACAAACAACACATTTCCTGAGACACCATAAGGAATCTGCACTTGTGATCTCAATTACAAGAGCTGGCTATTTACTCCAACCTTCTAGCCACTCTACTGATCTATTGCAAGACATTCTTTTTATGTCATTGTTCTTGTTTTATTCTGTTTAATTTCCTTTTGCAACAGATTTTGTCAAAATCCTTTTGGAAATAATAGCAATTTGGAGAAAACAGATCACCTTTATTTGTGTGCTTGCTGACAAAGAACTCCAAGCGGTTGCCAAAGCAGGACCCTGCTTTATAAAAGCTATATTGTTCTTCTCCATTAAATTGTACTTGTGCAGGTATTGAGTGTTTCAATTCTTTATGGTATATCTAAAGATGTGTTTACATAGTTATAGTGGTCTAGACACTTCCCTACTTCTTCCCAAAACCTCTGTAAATGTTGTTCTTTCACATGCATGCCACCCTCCAGATTTTAAGGTGGTAAGGAATTAGGGGTTTACACACAACTTCCCTGTCTCTTCTACAGTGAACACCAACTTAAATAATTCTGTTATCTTATCTACAGTTTTAAATACAATTACTATGAGATACATTTCTAAATAAAATATTCCCACTCACTACTATGATTTCCCAAGTCCTTAGGTGGTGTAGTTTGATATAAATAATGATAAAATACACTGAATTTTGTCTGTTCTAATGTGTTTACATCCATGTGGACAGTAGAACAATCAGGTTTTAGGCCTGTACTACTTGACTCCTTTTTATTCACCAATGTGCAGAATTTTGTTCATATGAAAACAGTACTTATTATTGCTCAGCTTATTATATCAGTAAAAGGACCATTACTGATATGTCCCTAGTTAAATTCCTAAAAGAAAGGTTAAACTCATACAATTAGACACCCATTCAAACTATAGTTCTGCTAAGCCACTTGAATTCAATAAATTCAGTTGTATTAATTTCTTTCCAACATTGCTAAAAGGCCAATTTACAAGAACTGAAAAACTAAACCTATGAACTATAGAGTAGGAAATTCCTATGACTTTGATCTCATACTACACTGACAGTTCAGAGTTAGCTCAGAGAAGACCAAGCAAACTTCTGATGAAAATAAATAAATAAATAAATAAATTTCTAATCATGTTTCAGATTCTAATCAAATGGAGAAGAGGAAATTATGAGCTTGAGTTCTTAGTGTAATTTGAAAAGGTACAAAAATCAATTTCTGCTTCCAAAAAATCAAGGTCAGTCATGTGCAGAACTTATTTCTTTGATGCTTCCTTTGTCTCCTTCTCCATTAAAAAAGCATTACTAGAGGGAGTCTCTGTTCACTACTCTTCACACCTGCCTGGAAAATCCTCTCATAAAAGGGTTACTTAGGTTTACACTGCATGGAATAAATTTTCGAACCTACTTCAGTCAAAGAATGAACAGGTTCCATGGGAAAAAAAAAAAAAAAAAAAAAAAA
>NC_048896.1:3663778-3736495 GCF_011077185.1 Oxyura jamaicensis
TGAAAGAAAGAAAGAAAGAAAGAAAGAAAGAAAGAAAGAAAGAAAGAAAGAAAGAAAGAAAGAAAGAAAGAAAATAGATCAGAGTTTCTGCTCTTTAGATCTCCAACCCTGAGATGTAGCTAATTTTGAAGCTTCTTCATCTCTTCATCTCTCCTGAAGGAAAATTATGCAGCCAGATTGCATTGGCAGGCTTGCCTACAGTTCAGCATATGATTTTAATGATTAAAATATTCCTGTAAAGCACAGGATTCATGTTATCTCATGATCTGCTTTGGTTTTCTGTGGTAATATTTTATAACTGAATTAACACTTAATTTCAAGGTAACTACCCAACAGTAGTGCACCTTCTAATGATTGCTTTGTTGTTGTTGTTGTTGTTGTTGTTTTCTCTGAATAGTACTCACTACTACAGCTATCTTCAAAGTATAAATTAAAAAAAACCTTCATGATTACATCAACTTGATAAGAATATTAATTCCATTACCCTGTGGCATAAATATAAATAAAAGAAACTCTAGTATATGCAATTAATTTTATTAAAGAATAAAAAAGAACTATAACTCCTCCAAGTTAAAAGTGTCTCTCATAAATACTAGTGGCCCAAAGAATGACAGCAATGAAGGCTGGGATGCTCAAGGAAGATATGCATAAACTGGGATCAGTATACCACACTACATGTTCATTTTGCAGAAAAAGACTAAGTGGCTCACATTTAATTCATTATCATGGTACTGTACTTGTCATAGGTAGATGCTCACACCAGTAAGATAAAGGAGAAATTAGTTTTGAAGTCTTTAATATGGTTATTAAACTCATTTTAGCTATGAGATATTTCAACAATTACTGTATATTTTAATTTCAAGCTGTTTTTATCCATGACTTTAAACAGAATGAGACAACCCTTTTATCTTTCTAACTTTTACAGCTATGCTATTGGTCTCAAAAAGCTTTTCAGCTACTATAACAAATACGATTAGAAAAACTTTTTGTTCAAACCAAAAGAGCTTGTTTTATTATTATTTACATAATTAAGGTTTCCCAATAGTGTTTCAGTATTTAACTAGCAGAAAACATTTTGAAAAGGGTAATAGATATGGGATAGCCTTTTTTTTTTTTTTTTTTTTTTTTTTTTTTTCCTGAGATACCAGGTACAATTTATTTGTTCTTAAAAGTTAGAAAAGTTGTGGTTTCTTCCTTTTTTTGTCAATCAAAAATCACTAGCTTTCTATTATAAGGTAGCTTCTGAAGGAGTATTTCTAAGCAGACTGCAGACAGTTCACATTATACACGTAGCCAGATACTTAACAAATTTGACAGTAATACTTCCGCAAGGCCAACCATGCAAGGTCAGACTGCTGACAAAACGAGTGGCAGGACTCATCAGTGTAAGTTACTTACCCAAGCTGGTTTTGAATGAAATCTGGCTCAAATCCTAAGTGCTCTTGGCATGGGTCAAGTTATACTATCGCCTCCGCTGACATCTTGTAAACTGTTCAAAGATACTTTCACAGAGAGCAAAGTATAACCAGGTTTTTCTTAGCTCATATCTCAGTAAGCCCTACCTGGCCATACTTCAGGACAAGGCATTTTTGCAAGTGTATGCATCTGTATCCCTCCTGGGAATAGGCGCCCTCCAGAACCAGGTCAGCGAGGCTCCATCCACACAGCTGAGTATTGCAGAGGGTCATGTTACACAAGAACGAAATCATTCTGAAACCAAAGACCGACAACCAGACTTTCTGTCAAATTTCTGCCTCAGAACAAGTGCATCATGAAAGCTTCCCTCAATTTTCATAGATTAAAATCAGATTGAGCGAGCCCACAGATTAGAATCATAAACTAGCTGTCATCCCTATCCTGAGTGCAAGCTGTATCCGTGCTTTCGTACATGTAGTAATTCACTCACTGAAGCCGTGGAAGTACATACAGCAAACCATACATTGCTCGGGAAAAAATATGTCATGGAAACACAAAAAAATCAAAGGAAAAATAGAGTCCTTTTTGATAAGTGGTATAGGAAGTAGAGTACAGTGCGCCTGTACTGGGACTGCAGTTACAAGGCATGGTGATCCTGGAGAATACCCAGATTTTAATTTGTATTTTCGTGTCCCCTTTGCCTGCCTCTCTGAATTTTCTCTTTTCTTACCCAGCTGTCTTGGAATAATTGCTCTTACTTTTCTCTTCTCAGAGAAAAAATGACTATTTTATACTTATTTGCTAGTATTTACTTACTAATCTTTACTATTATTTACCTATTAAGTACTGTTATTAATAATAAAATACTATTATTTGCTTATCAGTTTCCTGGAAATGAACCTTAATAAATGTGCAAAGCAAAACTAGAAGTGAATAAATAGTTAAATGTATTATCTTATTTTTCTTAACATCACTGAATTCAGTCAATACCTTTGCTGTTTTAGTGTCACTGTTTTTAAGATACCTTTAAGACCACAAGCACAGGCCCAGAGAGGAATGAGGCAGAAAAGAGAAGCATGACTTCCTCAGGCAGAACTTTTTTTTTTTTTTTTTTTGAGAAATATCATTTACAGACAAAACCAGTTAAATAGATATTTTTTAACAGAAACATATACTTCCCTTCCTTGAGAATGAAAGCCATGTACTCTGTTTGCAAAGTTGTCATACAATGTTTCAGTAAAGCCAAAGGAAATTTGGGTGTTTAAAATCTATTTCAGGCAGAGAGTGTAAGGCACTGAGAGTGAGAATTACTAAGAGGCTTTTATTTGGGTGACAAGCTGCCCTGGAGGACAACTGAGAGATTCAGAGAGTATTTGAAGAATCTGTCTGACAAAACGCTGCTGAATGGAAAAGTGAAGGACAAGATAAACTTTCCTCCACTTCCCAGCAGGCAAAAAAAAAAAAAAAAAAAAAATCCTCTAATGTGTAAAATTTCTACCATAGCAGTTTGACTGCTGTTATTGGCCAGATTAACAGTACAAAACATATACTAATAAACTATTATGTTTATTTCTGGTTTAAGCAAACCTAACAAATTTAGAAGCCACCAAGTGAAACCAGTCTTGGATCCAGATGCTGATGACCTACATTCTTCAACATGTCCTATGGACTGACCCTTCTGTAGTAAAGTACTTTAGGATTATCTGTGCAGCTGAGGGTTCCAGCACTGAGATGGGATGAAAAGCCATTTTAGTATCAACTATTGAATGTGAAATAGCATTCACAATAGAAGCATTATAGGGAGACTGGAAGGAAGCCAGACAATTGGAGAGTCTGGCTTCTGAAACGTTCAGGATGCAGTCATCAGACATGAACTATTAAGTCAACCTTTAGGAAGACATAAGAAAAGAGAAGCATTCTGGAAGAGAGAGGAACAAAAATATTTGCTGAACCATTGTGACTTTTCTATTCATCATCTTATGTTGTAAAATATTCCAAGACATTTTAAAGTAAAGAATTCATAAATTAAAGTGATGATGTCTGTAAAAGAAATAAATGGTGGGTAATTATTTATATGTGGCAAATAAAAACTGAGTGCCTAATTATCAACTCATTTCAAAATATGTGCTTTTGCAATAAAACAGTTGACCAGGGATCAGTTTGCTTCACTTGAAGAATTGTCTTGAATCAGTAGTCTGAAATGTGAATAAAGCATTATTCTGTCAACTTTCAGACCTTCAATATGTTTAAGAGAGAGAGAGAGTATGGAAGGCCCCCAAGACGGTTTCAGAAATTAACTGTCAAAGCAGTTAAACATAGGAAATTCTGAATTAAACAGAAACTGTTTTTACAGATTCATCTGGAGAAGATGCTCCAAATGTGGACATTTACATGGGATCAAAGTGGTTGGCTTTCCTAAAAGATGAAAATGAGGGGTCTACATTTAGTAGAAAAACAGTGATATTCTTATAAATGGAAAACTAATTTCTTTCTCCCTTTTTAGGTGACATACCGAAATTAAGTGAAGAAAACTGACCTTTACCTTTCTGTGAATTTATCCTATGTTGATTAGCAAAAAAAAGATTTGGAAGACTAGGAGGGGAGACAAAGGTATTTTCAAGTTTTTATATTGAAATCATTAGAAAATGGTATACCTTCATGAAAAAAAGTAAGAAACTACATATCAGCACAATTACCATTCCTATGAGCACATTATCTTCCATCATGTCCATTCTGGGTGGAGGCTGGTCACAAGTGGTGTCCCTCAAGGGTTGGTCTTGGGACCGGTGCTCTTCAACATCTTCATAAACAAGGTAGATGACAATGGAGTACAGTGCACCCTCAACAAGTTTGCAAATGACACCAAGCTGAGTGGTGCAGTCAATACAGTAGAGGGAAGGGACACCATCCAGAGGAACCTGGACAGGCTGGAGAAGTGGGCCCATGGGAACCTAATGAGGTTCAACAAGGCCAAGTGCAAGGTGTTGCACTTGGGCTGGGGCAATCCCAGGTATTTATATAGAGTGGGAGAAGAAGAACTTGAGAGCAGCCCTGCAGAGAAGGACTTGGGGGTCCTGATGGATGAGAAGCTGGACATGAGCCAGCAGTGTGTGCTTCCAGCCTGGAAGGCCAACCATATCCTGGGCTGCATTAAAAAAGGGGTGGCCAGCAGGGAGAGGGAGGTGATTGTCCCCCTCTACTCTGCTCTTGTGAGACCCCACCTGGAATATTGCGTGCAGGCCTGTGGCCCCAAGCACAGGAAGAATGTGGAGCTCTTGGAATGGGTCCAGAGTAGGGCCACTAAGATGATCAGAGGGCTGCAGAACCTCTCCTATGCAGAAAGGTTGAGGGAACTGGGCTAGGTTAGCTTGGAGAAGAGAAGGCTCTGGGGAGACCTCATTGCGGCCTTCCATTACTTGAAGGGAGAGTATAAACAGGAGGGGGAAGGAGGAGGGGGAATGCCTGTTTATATGTGTAGATAGTGATAGGACAAGGGGGAATGGTTTTAAACTAAGACAGGGGAGATTTAGGTTAGAAATTAGGAGCAAGTTTTTCACTTGGAGGGTGGTGAGGCACTGGAACAGGTTGCCCAGAGAGGTTGTAGATGCCCCATTCCTGGAGGCATTCAAGGCCAAGCTGGATGTGTCTCTGGGCAGCCTGCTGTAGTGGTTGGCACCCCTGCCCTGAGCAGGGGGTTTGAAACTAGATGATCGTTAAGGTCCTTTTCAACTCAGGCCATTTTATGATTCAGGTGATTCTATGATCACCTGAGGTGAAGTCAAAGTATATTTTTGTCTTTAAGGGATTTCATAGCATCATTCAGTAACCAATTACACTTTTCTAAGTATTACAGTGCTTCTAATTATGTTTTGTGAGAAATGTAAATTTAGATACTTATTACTTTTTAATATGTATTTTCATAGCAACACTACAGCACAAAATTGGTTCATTGCATCTTGGAATTAATTTTTAAATGTAAATGTCACTGAAATTTCCAAGAATCATATTGCTTGGTCACAGAATAGTTATAAAACTCAAATCTCCCATTTATTTATTTAAGCAATTAATTTTTTTTTGCTGTTTTATGTGTTTTATAACTAAACCTAGAATAGGGCACGATACTGATACTGTAGTGTAACAAAGTTTTGGAAAATATTTAAATATTAAAAAGATGAATTACAAAAATTAGATAAAGTTCATGTCTGTAATGTAGAAGGCGCACACACAAACACACAAAAAGTATTAGCACAATAATTCCTAGTTTTCTTTGTGTTTGGCAGCCCTAGTAAACAAACTGGACTGAAATGAACACGAGATACATATATCTTTTTTTGAAAAATCAAAGTCTGAAAGAGAGTCTCTGATTCCTAATATTTGTACTCAGTCCTTTATCTGGCAGCCTTCCTTAAGGAAATAGGCCATTCTTAATATCAAAGTTAGTCAACTTCTGCTCACTGGTGTACAGTTTTTTTGAAGTATTATATCTGTTATCTTTGTTACCATCAGGATCAAGAAAACTGAAAAATCACTGAATATTCCTGTGTTAGGACCTCCTGAGACCTCAAGATAACAGGGACTAGTTTTGCAGCTTTACTTTTCTGTGAAATTTACACTAGTCTACTAGAAAAGTTCAAGAAACAGTAGAAGGCAGTTTTAAAGATTTACCATGTCCCTGTGAGATTGACTGTCCAGTCAAATAATAGATATTTACTAAAGTTCTGAGCACAATAGGTAACTGAAATAGAGCATTCTTTTATTTATGATGAATAAATGGAAGCTGAAAACTGCTTAGAATGTAATGACTTCTGATGTTAAAGCCCGTTTAAGTAACCTCTGAGCTGGGGTTGTACAGGGTTTCTGATATACATTTATCTTTGACAGATATAATCTCCAGGTTCTTTCATCATCTTAAAGTTCCTTAAAGTTCTTGGCAAAAAGTCAGAAAGGTAAGCTTTCATAAAGAACCTAAATCCATTTGGGGAGTTTCTTGACTCTCAATCTGCAAAGATCAAAGTTTCTTTCATTCAGTTCTCATTCTGAGTCAGGTACAATGCTTAGACTGAAAGATTATATAATGTTGAATTAACATGTCCTTTTGTGAGCATAACTGAAGTTATGTACTTTAAATATTTTAAGTATATTAAATAGGCACATAACCTAAGATACCTAAGATTATAATCTAAAGCATACCAGATCTGAAATAAAAGGATTATATTCTACTACCCTTAAAATCTATATGCCACAATAGGGTGAGTTCTGTTTATCTAAAGATACTGTATTTATCTGTGTTCCTTTGGTGGTTTTGATTTTGCCCACCCCACCCAGAACATTCACAGCCCTGGCAGAATAACAAAAAACATAAAAATAAAAAATAATAAAAAAGAAAAGAACGTGACTGCATACTTCATACATTGTACTACTAATGTGAAAATTTCTCCATAATATCAGAGTAACTTCAAAATAACTGCCTCCAGCTTTCCAACTTCAAAACCTAGACAGAGTTTATCCGTCCTATTTTTCAAACACTTTTAGTATAGCATTTAGTCTCTTATGACCTTATCTCATAACAACATTTTTACATAATATGATTTTGCTTTATCTCAATAAAACAATTATTTTAAAAACCATGATTTAAAAGATGCAGAATTGAAATGTTACTGTTGCTTTGTCTATTAAAGTCAAATGAAACTAAGTATACTGACAGGTTTTTCTATAGCATGACAGAGGCTAAAGAAAACCTTTACTGGAAATGGAAATGAAGCTTGTATGCTTTCTGATGCAAATAACTACATTCATGCAAGAGGTAGTAGAATATTTGGGGGTAGGAACTAGATGATCCTTAATGTCCCTTCCAACCCAAGCCATTCTATGATTCATTCTATGATTATTTTTATTGGACATTGTAGTCAGTTGGAAAGGTAGGTTCTTGAAAGCCCCTGTAGAGATTTATTCATCAGACATTTATCTGATGAATAATTCTTTATCTGAATCCTTTACCTGAATTCTGTTTGTTTCTGCATCTTCTTTTCCACACCATGTTTTTACTCATGCCTCTATATGACTATATTCATATTACAAAACTATCAGGATAGGAATGTCTTGTAGCATGAGGTCCTGTTTGTAAAGCATACCTGTCTGCATCACATATACACATAACCTCAGGAATCAAACTGTTTTGAATTTTCTGATTGCTTGCATAAAACTAGAAAAAGTAAAACAATGGTAAGCATCAGATAACCAATACTCACCTGGTGACACTCAGCTGGCCATGCCAAGATATCTTGACACCTGAGATGTTAATATCTCTCTAGACAGGCTGCAGAAGACTGGTTGTGATGTATGCAGAGGAACCATGGGTTTGGTCCAGGGTTTTTGATCCACAGAAAATGTTATAACACTAGTGATACACACAGAAGCTTGGGAAAGGGATAAGACCACTTCAGTTGTGGCTTCCAATGCAGGAGTGCTTTTAAGCCCCACTGCTGCCACCTCCACAAAGAACCACTGACAACTACAGCCCACAGGGTAGAATCACAGTTGCAATATTATGACTCTAGTTCAATTACTGTGTTTGATTAATGTTTGAATCTTAATTGTTATCAGATAGATTGCCTAGAATTTGAGCATAAAGAGTCATTTCACTTCAAGGTTTGCTTGATATCTCAGTCAGTCGCTCAAAATATTTCTGTCATAGTGGCTACCGAGTTTCCTAAAAACAGAATACAAAAATCTCTTAACAGTTCTTTCTGTAACAGGATCTGCAGAGTAAGTTTAATAATAGTCATAAATACATGACATGTCGTGTGTTAGGACATTCAAATTCTCCTTAACTGTAAGATTGCTGGACATACAAATAACTGTTTAGGAAATCCAATAGAGCAACTCTTGAATCATTTAGAGAAAACTGTTTACGTGCAATGGAAGAGATCCAGTTCTCCATTTGTGGAAGAGATTTTGACAGCGTCATACCACTTCAAATCAATGGAGACACAGGCTGCCTTTCTGGTTGATCTCAGAATGCTTTACCTGCCCCCATATACCATTCCCCATTCCCCATTCCCTCCCCACCCCATACCCCAAAAAGAGCCATCTTGTTCACTCAGTAGCAGGGTTACATTGTGCAGTATTTTAGAACACAGGAGGCAAACCTACCATTAAATTCGTTAAAGAAAAAACGTCAATTTGATAAAAGATCTGAAGTCTAATAGCAGGCATTTATTTTTAAATCCACTCCTCCATCTTCAGAAGATATTATATACTTTACAATAGTTTCTTTCAAAGGATTCTTTCCAGTTGTAATCTATTGTTGTAGCAGCACCGAAGTTCAGATCAAGATTATTGTCCCATCACATTAGATGATACGCAGGCACACAACCAGACACTATTTAAGACATATTCTGAAAATTACAGTTGAGTTCCCAAAAAGTTGGTTTGCCCTCACCATATTCTGAAACAGAATTTAAATTTCACCTATAAATAGCATACTATGCAAGTATCTTAATTATTTATAGAAATATGACAGATTTTAACCAGATTCTATAAGGAAACTCTATAAGTTTTCATTCTGTCACTAATTATTCATATTTAATTTAATTAAATTTGGTAGGGACAAAGAGCAAGCATCCCCTCAAACCATACCCCTTGTCATGTGTGGCTAGGAGTTGGAACAGTTTATGCACTGTTGGCATGTTCACATCTCTCCTGAGACGCACAGTAAAGCAACATCACTGCAACAGTTTCACTGACGAGAACACATTTTCCTCTTTATCTTTGCCATCTACTACATTACTCCTAAGTGAAATAAGCAACAGAAAAGATCTGTCAAAAGTTAGATACCTCGATTTTTGAATGAGTTTGAATTTACATGTGTAAAAGGACATCAGTAATTTTCTCACATTTTCCTAATCTTCCCTGATGGATTCAGGCCATGCTTTTCATTTACTCCAGATGCGATAACCAAACTGTCAGCTATGTTTCAGCTTTTCCTTTAATCTTTCCCTGGAGCCAATAATAAAAGATTAGTAATTGACAGTGGTTGTTAGGCTAAGGGTAATGCTTATTTTAAACACAGGAAGCAAGAGCTGTATTCTTTGAAGGGATAATTTGTGGGAGGCCAGAAAATTGGATTACTTTGTTATCTGTTGTGTAAATGACAAAGATATTCAGTGTCCTTAAAATGTCAAGGCAAGTTTAATTAAAAATTTACTACCTAATTTGGAGGTGGGAGAAGAGGAAGAAAGGAAAAGTAATGTTTACAGGTGATTTAGAAACTTTAACAGAAAGCATATAATGTAAATAAAAGTTATAAACAGATAAGAAAGGATAGTGCTCTTCTGACACACAAACATATAGTCAATATTTGAAACATACAGAAAATATTTGAAAAGGAAAAAGTATCAATTTTGATCAAAAGATAAACCTATACAAGCCATCATCAACTAGACATTAATGACATTACTATACTTTAAGGGCCCAGGATGGGAAATGAGAGAAAGTCTCAAGAAAACATTTAGGAAAATGAGCTTCCTTAGAAAGAAAAGCTGTAGCTGAAATGCTGTCACTGACAGAAGACAACATGGATTTTGCTAAGATAAGGTACAGAGTTAAAGTTCAGGAAATGTGGAGGCATTGACCTGATTCAGCACCAAGAAACCTTATCAAAATCATCTAAGTTTGGCTTATGTCTCTCTGTAGATAAAAATGACAGTTTACAAATTGTCCTAAACACACTACTCAAGAAATATTATGCTGCTATTAATACATATTGTTTCATATCACTGGCAAAGCCATGCGTACAAGGATGCAGGGTTTGTACATGTACTATATATGTACTCAGGGCATTACAGAAAATAAAACTCTGGCTATATTAATTAATTCCTTCATCAAAGTTCATGGTCCCTTCCAATCCCATCGTCGACAACAGAAAGTCCAGTTTCCTACTTGACACAATAAATCACTGGTCAATGAGAAGAATTGGTAACATTTGAAATAAAGCTATGAATCTCAACTTGGAAGTAGTATTTAAAGAGCCATGTATTTTAATTAGATGGTTATATGTATTCTGTGACATCTTTCAACACTCATGGACGGAACTGTGGTTTCACTAAAAGTATGTAAAAAGAAGTGGACTGTTAGAGTTTAGGAGAAAAAGATGGACATATGCTGAACTGTAATGTTTTCTATCTTTAAACACAGTCTAATTTTCAGAAATGTATTTGGAATTTGTATTTATATATATTAAAAAAAATAGTTCCCTTAGTTTTAAATCTAATTTATAATAACTTTTTATTTTTTTTTTTTTTTCCAATTAAATGCCCCCAAAAAGGGTAGAAAATGTGATACCTGTCTATAAATATTTTAGTTCTATGGTTAAATATAGATTCTTTTTGAAAATTTACATTCCTAAATCAATTACAATAGGATGTTCAATCAGCATTAAGACTGGAGTTCAAGGATATATACAGACTGATGAGCTAGATTTGACTAAAAGCCTGAATTAAATAACTACCTGCTTCACTATTTGTGAAAGAATCTAAAGGTCACATAACTCAGTATTGGGATAAATTTTCCCAGGGCAGGAAAGTGAAACAATAAAATGTTTTTTACGGTTACAAATTAGCTGATAATTTGAATATTTGAACCTTTAAGAGTGGATAAAGCGTTACAGCTGGGTAATTCATAAGATGGGTTTTTGAAAAGGGAAAAGGAAACATGGGAACATTTTTATAGTGACTCAGAACCCATAGACTGATCTCTATCCATAATCAATAGTACATCAGAAAAACAAACAGCTAGAATTCATGTAAGCTGATATAGCCATCCTTAAATTTAATGGAAAATATTGACAATTTTTCTAAATAATTGAATTTTCCCGATGGAGTTTAGCTATTTATCATACAACTTCTTATTAAGTATCAGCTCAAGAATCTTGGATATTTCTGACTTCATCAATTTTCAAGAAGAAAGAGGAAAATATGCTAGAAAAAATGACTTTGAAACATATAAATGTTTTTGTATATTTATAGATATTGCTAATATTTTACCAAAATTATTTTTAGTTTCTTAAAAAAAAGATATCTAGACTTAAGCTGGAGATGATCAATCTTTTGTGATGCTTTTTCTGGAAAAAAAAAAAAAAAAAAAGGAATAATATAGAGGGTGCCTGAGTAACAGGTTTCTCCATAATCTAGTGATATATATGTATTTATTAATATGTCATTAGATGGGATACACTTTCAGTAAAGCAGTTTATCAATTTGTCATAGTGAGAGGCTGCATAAAAATTTTTTTTTAACAATGATTTTTGAAGAAGTGGAACCTAAAACACTTTACTTTGATACATTAAAGTGACAAAAGATGCAGGAGACATGTAAAAAAAGAAAGAGATGCCCTAGACAGGGTACACACCTAGGAATGGCTATTCTGTATTCGAGGCTCACTTGAAAACATTATCTTTCTAACACGAGACAAGGGCTGCAGCCTATATCTGCTGCAGCAAGATAAAGCTTTTAAGGCAAAATATTACTTTCTCTGTTAAGAAAAAATGTCACAGTTGGGATTTCTTTATGAGATAAATGTTATTTAGGAGCATTGGAAGGGGATTCCCACACTCATTTTCCTTGTCCGCAACTTCACATATCTCCTACTGCTTGTGTGAGACTCTGTGCCCAGGCAGGCCATGGAGGGCTGCTGCCTGCCTGCACCCACCTTCCATGGCAGCTCAACTTGTAGCAGCAGCAGTAAAGCTGGGAAAATGCCTGATCATAACAGGCCAAAATATTTCAAGGAGCAAAGGATGATCCTGGTCACAGATGCATGTCTCAGAGTGCAACTCTGCAATTGAAAAGAAATCACGTGTTGCACAGCAAAATCTCAGGCTTGGCAGGCCCAAAGGAGACTAAGAAACTTTCCCTACTATATGACACCACATCAAAAGGAAGAGGATGCTCCCAAGACAGAGACACAAAGACTAAGTGAGAGTCCCTTTGTCTCTTGGAAGCTCCTTGTCTAAATCCCTTTCACTAAAAGAACTCAAAAGTGAAACAGCAATTTCCTTGAAAAACCCATGGGTCAACTGGAAATGGTAAGGCAGAGCTCATTTATTTTACACTTCAGAAAAAGAAATACGACAGCCAAATTAAATGCTACAACAAAAAAAATAAGAATTTTATGTTTTCATTGAAATTTACAACTAGAAGCTATTTCTAAACACTCAGTAGAAGTGAGCTAAAACTCCATTCATACTTGAGTTGGTTAAAATTCACATATCTAATGAAAGGAATAGTAAATCTGGACTGCAGAAAGTACTTAACCATGACAAGGAGAAAAGTAGTATATGTGCTAAGATCCGTGAAATACCAGAGTAATTTAAACTGTCCAACAAATGACTCACTGAAAGAGGCAGTAAACGATAAAATTAAGTCTTGGCAGACTGACCTAATTCACATCCATTTTCTTTCCCAAATACCTATAGAAAACTATTTCCCTCCTCAAAAAATAAAGAATTGCAACAGTTACCAGCAGCTAAAATAGTGCGTGCAACAACTCTTGACAGATTTTTTCCCCCCCAAAGGGTCAGTTCTACTGTCCAGGCACTTACCTGAATGCCAAAAAAAAAAAAAAAAATCAGCAATATATTTCATAATCATATAACTACAAAAATGTTTGGCTCTTTCTTTTCTGAGCTCTCCTTTATACAAAACGTATCAGTGGAAAACAATCCATTGATACAGGTATCTTCATCAAAAACATCTTGAACCTTGTCATTACTAAAAAGGTTAACAACAGAGAGCAGAATTTTTGCAATGAGATATGAAAAGACAATTTAAATGTAATAGCATTTAGAAGTAAATGATAGCAACATCGTATTAAAAAGATATACACATATTTACTTTAACAAGCTCTTCATGATGGAGGGACCTTTAGATTTCTTCTCTTATGTCACTCCATAGATATGTAAAACCTATTAAAATGTCTTCTGCAACTTTTTTCCAAGAGAAAATATTTGTTACCAAGCCATTCTCAGATATGGTTTCACTGGTTTAATTTCAGTACAATAAAACTGGGAGGTAAGTTTTGCTCTCATATGCAGTTTATCAGTCACAGGGCTGAGTTCAATGCATGGTGTAGAAAACTGAAAAATATAAAATTGACTTGGAGCACTAGCTGGAGAGTGATTACCTTGAAGAATAACATGGCAAAGTGTACACAGATACTGGTCCTTCTTAATGATCCATCTGTAATTTTTGTCTATAAAGTCACAGAGTAAGGAATTCCCTGGCATTCAAAACATAGACATTAAAGAAAAAACATGGTGATGAAACTGTGAGGAGAAATCATGTATTCTTCTCTGTGATATTAAACATTTACCTTTTTGAAAAAGCTAATTTTTCTGCAATACCAGTTAATCTGTTTTCTTCTGTAGAACTTGATTGTGCCCAAACACTGCACAATATAGCATCTATTCTAAAATAATGTATTATACAGGTACCTTAAAGGAGGCTGTAGTGACGTGGGGATTGGTCTATTCTCCCACATGCCCAGAGATAGGATGAGGTGGAATGGGCTGAAGTTGCAGCAGGGGAGGTTTAAGTTGGATATTAGAAGAAACTTCTTTACTGAAAGAGTTGTTAGGTATTGGAATGGGCTGCCCAGGGAAGTGGTTGAGTCACCATCCCTGGAGGTCTTTAAAAGATGTTTAGATGTAGAGCTTAGTGATAGGTTTAGTGGAGGACTTGCTAGTGTTAGGTAAGAGGTTGGACTAGGCGATCTTGGAGGTCTCTTCCAACCTAGATGATTCTGTGATTCTGTGATTATAGGCTATAATTGGAGTATAATTTCTAAACAAGAAATATATGTTTGAAAAATATCAGTGGTTTGTATAAAACAATTCAATTTTGAAAATGGCATTTTTATCATCTGTTCCCTCCCCACTCAAAGTCCAAATATCACATGTACAGAAAAACAAAGAATTGTTTGTCTTGCCAGTTAAAGGATAGGTCTTTAGGTTTCTGAGCAAGAGGTAAAAGGTTAAAGGTTATAAGGAAAGGTTGGTTTGAAACAACTGCAAATATTGAACAAAGAAAATTATTTTTAAGGACCAAGATTAGAGAGGCATTCAACAGTTTAAAAGAATGTGCATGACACACTGTATAACTACAGAAGGCATAGATACTCAAATTACATCAAAAATATTTTGAGCCACATGCCAAAAGGTGTTACTGTAATTTATATTATTCAATGCATACAAGATCACTAGTAACAGCAAAGTATATAATAAGTACATATGCCACTGCATTTTTTTCCTTTGCCAGCTATGAATAGTATTTATAAGTGCTGAAGTAATATTCACAGCAGATTAAGATTTATATTAATACTAATTAACCTGCTAGGACTAATTGCTTCTGTTGTACGCCATCTTTCAAATCACTTTTGTAAAAAATGATCGCAGATCTTATTCTTAAAAAACATCATCTTAAAGCATTAGTGGCTACTTTGAATTGATATTATTCATCAGAAGGTGTTTTTATTTACAGCACCAATTCACTTGGCACCTAGACAGGACTAATGAGAGTGACTAAAATGAGTGGAGTGTATGATAGAATTTAACTACCGAAGTGTTTACATGGTAATATTGGCCCTTCCGATATTGGCCCAATGAGGTTTGCTCACTGGGATTTTTCTAAAAGCATTTTTACAATTTCTTCATAAAACAAACTAGTAATACAGAACATAAGAACATGAACCAAAGTTAGGAAAAACTATTACTTTAGAGACTACTCAATCAGAATTCAATTCCTTTTGATGGAGGATGTGGAAGTATTTGTGTTTTGTATTTCAGAATATGCAGATGAAAGTATCTGCAGCCCCAATTTAATTATAAGCACATAAAAACATGTTTCTTCTGTCTTTAAAAAGATCCTGACTGTGAAAGTTTATGCAAATTTTGCATCTTGACTGTAATTAAGATAAGCATAAAAAAGGGTGTCTTTTCAAGAGGGCAAGATGACAAGAGAGTCAAGAAGATAATGACAATAGATGTTAGCATCTTTCACTTTGGTAGAAGGCAAATTAGTTCTGTTGAAAGACAATGCCTTGATAATGATGATGATAAAATGCAGGTAAAAGCTGTAGATAAAATTAACAATGGCCAACATCAAGAAAAAAAATAGCTTTGGGAAATTAAGAAATAAATAGAGGGCTACTGTATTCATGCTATTGACCTTACTGTTATTTCCCAGTGAAGATGATGTATTGGTTTGTTTTTTTGTTTGATTGTTTTTTCCTTTTTTATGATACTGTGTTCATTTCATCTTGAAGTTCATTATTCTTTTGCCAGAATAATCGTGAATCAATTATTTGTTTTCAATGTTGTCTTATCATTTTGCATTCACTTTAAACATTAATATGCATGTGTGTTATTTATCTACATCAAATGTTTTAACATGCTTTCATCAGAAATCCTTGTGAGTTTTTCAAGGTTCTTTTTTCCAAGGTTGTCAGATTGGTAACTCTTTTATACAGCAAAATCTTTACAAAGTTAATGTCTTTAGCATAATGAAGTTTGAGGATGAAAAATTAAATCCCTAAAGGTTTACAATCTTGAAAGTATTTTCAAAGAAATATTCCTTTTTTCTTCATTGCAATTAGAAGTTAAGAAAAACACTCTGTTAAACTTTGTAACCATACTTAATACCTATCTGGCTTCACAATATATCCTTATTCTATATTGTGAATATATTTACAATATATTATATTATTTAAGGAGTTTTGTTATCTTTTAATGATAGTAAGAATAAGTTGAAATCATTCATGTTGTGCCCAAATGTGTATTAAACATTCAATGAATGATCAGTTGACCTATAAATCAATAGGTACATATCTAATATTTATAGGTACAAAGTAGAAAGAAAATAGAAAGTTCCTGGTTAAGCCAAGGTAATTAAACTCTGTGAGATATCTGACTAAATTGTAGATTGATAATTTTTTTTTTACCAATGTGGGGACAAGAAAGAATACTCTAAAACACAGCACAGATAGAACTAAAAATGACTGCTGGGATTTGACTTTATTAGGTGATAGAGGATAAAATATATAGGTCTTTCCCTGTCAATGTAGAAATCTACACAGGGGATTGCATGGGGCCAAATGGAAATCCTGCCTGAAACATAAGACTCTCAAATCAACAAAGCTTTATGTGGAAATTTTGTGAATCCATTTTTTCCTTTTTGCCTTGAGGCCATTTCTATCATGCTTATTATTTTTGCTATTGTAAA
Source organism: Oxyura jamaicensis (assembly GCF_011077185.1). Taxonomy (NCBI): domain Eukaryota; kingdom Metazoa; phylum Chordata; class Aves; order Anseriformes; family Anatidae; genus Oxyura; species Oxyura jamaicensis. Next base: position 3,680,470 of record NC_048896.1, read on the forward strand.
GCAAGGTTAGCTTCAGCTAATTTCACTGTAACAAGCTATCAGTGTTTTATAGTAGTAACTTTCCTAAATAAAGGCTGAAAACTGTAAGTATGTGGACTTCATTTTTAGCTTAACTTCAACTAAATGAAAAAAAAATAAATCACATACTAGCAAACTATCTATTTGTTAATGGAAATTGGTAAACAGTTCCAACCAGTAAGGATTTAAAGCATTTTAAGAGCTTCATAACACAAGTAACAAAACTTGAAAATGAGCACAATTTGTGAATGTATTTCCATGATCTGGTTGCCACCAATAGCAGGGAACTGAGCTCTGTGACCCAGGAAGTCCCATTGCACACCCTGTCCTTTATTAACTTGCATTTATTCAGATATACCCTTTTAAAAGAAGCTGAGAATCAACAAACTGAAAGTGGAGTAGTGGAGTAGTACAAAAGGCCCAAAGGAAGGTTAAAAAAAAAAAAAAAAAAAAAAAAAAAAAAAAAAAGGAATGAAAATCTGTGTAGCTTATGGTTGTCTAGGGAAATCACAGCTCTTGCTCCCTATAAGTTAAAATATAACTATTTCATTTAAAATAGCTTTTGTGCAATTCCAGACAGCTTCAGGTGGTTCAAAAAAAGGCAATTTTTGCATTTTTCTATGATTTGGCCTCACAAATTATGCCTCCTGGTGCAATGTGGATGGGATAATTATATAGAACACATGTACAAAAGGTAATTCTGAAGTCTTAATAAGTAGCTAACCTTTGCAGAGAAATTAACAAACTAAATCTGCACAGGATCCTGAATAAAATGGTTGCAGATAGGCCTAAATAAGCATATATGTAACACTTTAATGTGCAAGCTGTTTTTATATGGTGATGAAATCTATGCCATGAGTCAAGGTCTCTACATAAATCTCTTGTGTTTGAATCGGTTCCTCTAATAGGTGAGAAATGCCTAAGGTACTGTCCTAGGACACACAGAGCCTGCAGAATCCCAGCACACAACCACTGTCCATTCCCTCTCCATAGCTGTCTGTTAAAGCTGTCACAATTCTATTGTATGTTTTAGCAATTGCCAACTTACCTTCCAACTTTGTTAGCCTACATACTGATTAATAAGCTGTGGTAGGGGAGTATACATATAAATAAACATCTCTATATATGCATACATACACGCAGAGTATGTTGGTATACTAATCTACAGTACAGATGAGGGATTGTTTCCTGTATCTCACTCAGCCACCACAAACTTATGTTGTAGGCACCAAGCCTGCGGTCATACGCATTATGTAGGTATTAACCCGGATCCCTTTTCTGCTTCTTGCTTTTCCAGTCAATGTTGTATAAACCTGCCTTCCCCAAATCTCCTTTCTGATTTGCACTGTCCCATGCAGCATTAAACTCAAGAGATACATAAGCAACACAGAAGGTGCTGACTTGTGAACAAGCTTTAATGGTGACAGAAACAGCTAAGGCAACATCGCCATTTTGAGCTTCAAAGTCCTCAAAACTCCACTAAGTATAAATGCTCCCCTCCATTTCCTTAGATGCTCTGCAGTTGTCTCTCAGGCTACTAAGTATAAATGCTCCCCTCCATTTCCTTAGACGGTCTGCAGTTGTCTCTCAGGCTACGAGCTGTGTTTGATTTAAAATACTTGAGGTTGGTGGAGCAATAAACAAATCCAGGGCAGTGAGAAGTAGTCATGACTAACAATGAATTTTAATGTTGTTGTAAGAATTGTCACTGAATAGATTCAGTTTTATATATTATATTTTAGTTTATTTAGCTTGGCATTATAGAATTCCTACTCTACAGTATTTTCACTTAAACACTATCTCAAAGACACCAAGGTTTTGAGGTTCTGTGTAATAATTGAGACCAGTGAACACTGTATGGTATTTCATAAGCATAAGAAATGGAGATTCAGAAATAAGTTTTTGACCAGCTGACAACTAACATAGAGGGAAAGAGTTGGTGACAGCTCCAGCTGCTCATATCTTAAGTGCTACTTATTTCTTAAATGGTTGTCAATTTGCAATAAAAAAAAAAATCTAGAAGTGAAGTCATTCTACAGCTATGCAATTAACTAAAATAATGACTTCAGTATTTTACATTACTGGATTTATCCTAATTGAGAAATTAAAGAATTAATTATATTATTTCACCTTTTGGCTAATGCTTTTATGTTTCACTATAACTTTATTTTCCCTACTCCTTTCATTTTCCTGTGATGATAGCTAATAATTTAATAATAATTAAATAACCTTTCACGCAGAAAGAAATAATTTAAATAATAAAAAATACAATCTCAATTTTTAAAGTGTCTTCAATAAGTCTGGATTTCCAGGCTTCTCTCTTTGGCCATTAAAGGAGCATCCAAAAATTAACTCAAGTGCCCCTCTTCTGGATACTATTAAGAAAACCCATCAATGGTCCTTTTTCTTCACCTAGATATTCTGCTGCAATCTCTTTTCTACAGTTTCCAGTCCATGCAGCCCTTTCACTGGCCTGCCTTACAAGTGGGGAAGATCACCCACATTTCCACCTTATTCCCATGTATAGTGACTTTCTCTTTATTAGATCCAAATATTTAATATTTTGAAAGTGCAATTCCAGAAAATACAGTCTGTCACAAAATCTTGATCTTAAAGACCGATGCAAGAATTCTTATGTGTACAGACCATAAACCAGATGGATAACTAGGTCTTGAATACCAGTATTTTCCAGGTCCTTTGCCTTTTAAAACTACAGTTTGGACCAAGTGGTCAAAAATTTTGCTCCTCTAGAGCTCTCATGATGTGTATTTTTTGAGTGAACCATACATAAACAAGTTATATCCAGAAAACATTATTTTTTATTTCATATTCATTCTTAATTTTATGGCAAGAATATGATGAGATATAGATCTGTATTCAGAATTTCTACAATATGACCTTTCATGTATTTGATTTACTGAAGCCTTGGATACGATAGTTCCCATTTGCACGCTTTGTTTTATATGGGTGACATTTTCTCTCTGAACATTAATCTGCCATTTTATTGTCTCCAAACTACCTTCAATATGTGTCATAGATAGAGCAATTTTGACGTGTCACAGAAACAAAACTAGCCCACATAAATTTAGCTTTAGTAAAGAAGACATTTTTGATCTTTTTTTTTTTTTTGTCTTTGTGAGAGCAGAAATTTACATTAAGCCTCCTGTCATTTTTTCTTAGAACAGATAACATTTTTATAGATTGTTTTTCTCCTATGTCATGTATTTTACATGACTCTAAAGGGCCTTTCATGTGGTACAACATCTGTAGCCATTTAGGTGTTATTTATAGAACTATGCCTTAAAAAATAAAAAAAAAAATCTATTATGCAATTCTACTGCAAAAAAAATCATGGAACAGTTGGGAATCTGAGCTCTCTGAAATCACTTTGTCTAATATGGTGACTGTCACATATTTTTTATGTTTCCCTGATCAACCTGAGCTACACAAAGAAGCAATGACGTACTGAGAAAAAACATATGAAACAACAAATGCAACAGCTCTTTGCAACATTTTCATATTACGTCTCACAGCATAAAGCTTTCATTTGTCAAGAAAAAAAAAAAATGTAAAACTAAAGCCTATACTAGAGATGATAATTCCTTATTTATCATCACTAACAAGAATAAAAATGATTGCTAGTAGGTCACCCAGGAGTTCTTAATGTTGTTGTTACATTTCAGAAGACAAAGTGCTGCAAAGCCATTCCCAGGCAGTGCACTGCTCTCAGTGCACAGGGCATATGAGATCAATGAGAAGCTCACTGGCCTTAGCATTAAGGCATTTGCCTGTGGGAAGAAGCATGTTTCCTATTACAATGAGCTTCTGGTTCTTATCTTTTTGATTCTATTCATACAGAAATATAGTTACGAACCTCTTTTTCAGAATTTCAGATTCTTCATGTGGAATCAGCAATCTCTGCTCTGGGTTGTGCTGCTTAATCACTCCACAAAATGTAGTCACACATATTAAAATATTTTTCTCCAAAATTAAAAATAATCTGAATGTTATTGAAACACTATGTTAGTAGCACCTATCAAGAAGCACAAGTTAGTGTTTTGGTTTACTAGTCTTCCCCATTTGAAAAGACGGATGAAAAAAGTATAACAAAAATATCCCTTAAAATCACTTGAAATTCATGACAGAATATCCTTTTCAGTATAATTAAGATTTTTGTATATCTGGTATCAAAATTTTAATAAGATACCCTTAGTGTACTACCAAGCTTGAAAATTAAAACACTCAGCATCTTAAGGCATCTTGATTCCTCTGCCCTTAGCAGATTTGCATGAAAACTAGCACAAAAAATACATTTCCCTGCACACTGAGTACCAAGCTAAGTACGCTACAGTTCAGCATTTTTTCTGTTAATTCAGTTGCCAAACTTCTGTTAAAAGTTATTATGAAAAGGCCAGAGGAAAAAATGCTCCACACTATGGCTTGTCTATATCTTATATTATCACATATCATGGTAAATAATTATGACTAATGAACATAGCTTTTATTCTAATAATACTGGAGTTACAGAGAAAGCAATAGTTAATTCACAGATAATAGCATCCTCATAAAAAAAGTAAATTATTTTCTTAAAAAGCAAAAGAGAGAAATAATATATACATATACACAGTATACATATATATAACAGAGTTTTCAGAATACAGATCTTGCAATCTGAAATATCTCCAGCCCACTGTTTTTGAGAGCTGGTACAAAAAATTTCCCTTGGAGGAAATGATCATCCTGAAAGTCTGAAGTTCTCACTTCTGATTCACTGACAACACACTTCTCAGAGAAGCACTGCTGCTATTCTTTTATTTATTAAAAACACTAATAATAGCAATGAAAAAAAAGCATCTTAGAAAGCTCTATAATCCAAACTTTTATTTATGGATGCTGGAGCAGCTGATATTCCACATAATGAAATACGTGAAAAAATATTCTTTTGCATTAAAAGATTAGTTTGAAGTCTTGCTAGTGCAATGTACTCAAATAAGAAAAAGAAAAAAAAAAAAATTAACTGTCAAGCTGTGTGGAAAAGAATTTTTGGCACAAGGAGTCCCTTCACCTCTCTCACCCTACTATTCATCTGTGGACCACAAAATAACTTCAACAACAAAAAAAGGACACAATGGAGACATATGCAGTTGGATCCACTGCCTAAACAAGAGCAGAGGAGTGTATCATTCTTATTATTTATTAAAAACATTGTCCTTTCATGTAGTGAGAATTGAAACAATTATCTTCCCTTCTGCTGAACATATAGCTTGGTGTCCTCATGTGTTCATCATCAGTTTTCAAAAGCAAGTCGTAAATTTTCATCCATGTGAAACACCTCAGTGTTGTATGAGGAAAATTGCTTTTCAAATCCACAGAGAAACAATTTCTGAGCTCCAGATCAGAAAAGTAGGAATGGTGACTGGTACAGAAACAAAAGGACAATAAATAAAAATAGCAAATGAGATTAACCCTTCTACTTTCCCACACCCCTTCCTGCCCAAAACAACACAAATGCCAATGCTGGTAACTGCTTAACAGAAAAATATTTACACTACACCTATTTCTCTGAATATGCACCATGCCACCAGACACAAGAACAAGGCACAAGGCCCACAGCACTACTACTTGCCAACACAGAACTAAATTTTAGATAGATATTTGCTGCAGCTTTGATGCTGAAAATATACGTGAATTTTCATTTAACTCCATAGAGGTTTCAGCCTTAGAAATGTCAGGGTATTTATCAAAACAAGGTGGTGGGGTGGCTGTTTTGTAGAAATGCAGCTCTCTCTCCATATATATATATAAATATAAAAGCGTGATATTTGCAAGTGGAGGTTGACAGGATCAAGTAAGAAGAGAGTGTGCTCAGATCAGCTGGCTTAAACAGAGACATGGAAAAAAACAATTTCTGGGAAGTAAGTTACTGAAAAATGTAAAGAATTATGTCTGGTTATCAAGAATCGTACTTCAAATGCATTGTGATTGGAAAAAAAAAAAAAAAAGTTGATACAGGGTTGGAAAAGGTCATAATGTATATATAAAGATGAAAATGAAATACTGCAAAACATAAAAGGGCTTATTCTGGATTCTGACATTTGTGGTTATATCGGTATTCATCTAGAATTAATGGTTCTTTTTTTTTTTCCTTTTTTTTTTTTTTTTTTCCCGTGAGTCTGTGGTTGACAGAACTTTTTTCACTGACAAAACATCTCCAGTTCACCATGACAAGCTATAACACTACTTAGGAAAGGTTCTAGTAGTTCCAAGCAGCCCTGCAGCCCTGCATGATTTAGGGTATTTCACCCAGCTAATAAAGAAATTTCCTTTAAAATTCACTGGGAAATATCCACAGAAAGAGGAACAATGGGGAAGTTTAGTGCTGACCTAGAACTGCATGTGGCCTGGGGATGAGCCAGCTGAGTGACATCCCCTCACAGCGGGAGGCTGTCGAGAGGCCCTCTGCACCACATCAGTGCCCAGCTGCTCCTCAGAACCTGCTTCTCCTGCACACCACCACCACCCCAGCATGGGTGCCTCTGACAGCAGAGGAATTGTCTGTGTTCCTGCACTCTTCAGTGTAATTCATCCCTCCTACCAATACCAATCGCTATAAAGCCATCCTTTCATGTCTTAGGGAACATGAAAGTTGCAGGAGACTGGGCAGAAATCTTTGGTATCAGGACTGTTTTCAAGCCAAAATGTATGATTTTTCCCATTTCCCTCTTTGCTTTTTGCACTGGTGCCTTTGATTATGGTGACCAGTTACTGCAGGCACACTTTCTGTGGGTCTTTATTTCCCAGATGGCATAATATTGCTCAGGTAGCTTTGCAAAATTACAGTGTACATGATCCTGCTCCTCCAAAGCTCCAGAAACAAACTTGTAAAAAACAAGGTATTTCAGAAAGCCCAGATTTTCTGAGGGTGAATTTTCACTCTTTGAACTCCGTTCACTTTTCACATGCTATGCATGAGCCCTTGTCCTTTGAAAGCCCCCAGATCACCCCTGCTTCCCCGCTCTATTCTACCTCTTATGGTCCTCAAGGCCAGTAGGAATAATCACAGCTGCCCATGTGTTGATGAAATAGTTTCAAATTATCCATTAGTGTTTAGCATTGACACATGACAGAAAAAACACCAATTGTTCCAAAGGTTATACAAGCAATGTAAAGACATTTGGAAGATTTCATATTCAGGAGTGTGGGAGGGGGGAAGGACTGTTAAAACCGCTTGATCAGCAACAATTTAATTTCCCTACAATAGCTGATACAGCTGAATTAGTGAAATGATCGTTATTCAAAGATCATTCTAGCAACTTACAAAGTGATTACACTACTGCATGCTCATTTATTATTTCTGTATTCCCATTTATTTTTACTGAAAACCTAAAAAAAAAATACAGCCAAAAATATAGCTGCTTTATTTCTCATAATAATCTAGATTGATTCTACCACCATAATATTTAAATGCACTCATTTCCTAAGGCATTAAATATAGTTTACAGTTAGTTGCAATAGAGTGTCTAGCATCAAAAATGTTAGGTACTTAGCTGAGACAAAAGGATTCCAGTTTATCTGTGAAATTATTTTCTATTTGCCCCATTCCCCATTCTAATTCAGCTTATATACACACAAAAAAAAATAATGATAACTGAAAACATACAATTTTATTAATCCATTGATTTTTATGTATATAAGTCTATAATTCAGTAAGAATGTAATAACTCCAATCTACTTCCATAGAGACTTGGATTTAGAATAGGCCAGGTCATTAAATCTTCCCTGACGAAGAAGTTGCCAATTGAGATATCTGGGTTTTCTTCAGAGCACTTGACATGTCCTGCAATATACCACCACTTACATCTTTTCCTTCTTTTGTTGCAGTGAACTGTACAAGATATTATGTGTTGTACCATACAGAAGGGAGGAAATACTTTCAACTTAGTGAAGAACATTTGACTGCTTCTTCCTAACTACCTTCCAAAGAAGTATTTGTTGTGGTGGTTTTACCGTGCTAGGCAGTTGAACACCACAACTGCTCTCTCACTCCCCCTCCTCACTCAGATGAGGAGGGGAAGAAGTAAAGGAAAGAACAACTCACGGGTTGAGATAAGGATGATTTAATTAAAGGGAAATATATATATATATATATTATTAAGGAAATATTGTTATTAATTAAACAATTCAACTAAAGGGAAAAAAGGGAAAGGGGAAGAGGGAGGGGGAAAGGGAATAACTAAACAAAACAAGTAAAGGCTATGTGGAAGTGTAGAGGAAAGAAATTACTTCCCACGAATGAGCGGTGCTTGACCATGTCCTTGAAGCAGGGCCTCAACACACGTAGCCGGTGTTCGGGAGGAGGACAGACGTTTTCGCAACGAGAGCCCACCCCTCCCCTCTTCTTCCTTTTTCCACCTTTTATTGCTGAGTGTGACATCATATGGTATGGAATATCCCTTTGGTTGGTTTAGGTCAGCTGCCCTGATGATGTTTCTTTCTCACTTTTTTGCCCACCCCCTAGGAGGGTCAGAGAGAGTCCTGATGCTGTGCCAGCACTTCTCAGCAGCAGACACAACACTGGTGTGATACCACTGCTGTTCTAGCTACAAGTGCAGAGCGCAGCACTGTATGGGCTGCTGCAGGGAAAGTTAACATCCCAGCCAGACCCAGTACAGATATAAACTGAAGTGTCAACTGGAATGAGCTGTCTGAGACTTTTCTCACTAATTGCTGCATAAAAGGTTCCCCAACACCTATGAGGTTCCATGAGTAATTCATGGCCCGAATATACAATAATTACAGAAGGGAAGTGTGGTTTTGAAATAGGTATTTTAAGTATTCCTACTAATTCAGCCCCCCCCCCTTCATTGCAAAAATTATTTTGTTGCCTCCAAACACACTTTGTCTGAAAAAAGCTGAAAGATTTTAAAGAGTTATTCCCCGCCCCCGCCCAAGTTGGTTAGCTAATACACATCCACTGAAAAAATATAAACACTGCAAATGTTCATAATCCATTTTAACGCAAAACAGAATATGTAACAGAAGACACTGAAGGTAATTTATCACATTTCACCTTATTTTAAGAGGAAACAGAAACACTCACAAATAATCCGTATGTCTAGAAAAGGAACATGCATTAGCTGACAGTAACAGTATATCCTTGTTATACAAGCCGGCCCAATCTCTTCTGTAATTCACAGGAAAAGCTACCATTTCATTCAGAGTTTTATAATTTCAGTATTATCATCTTTAGCAAGAGAATACACACAATGACCCACAGATGGACTTCTAGCATAATGAAATTTTAAGGAGAAAAAAATCCACCAGGTTCCTGTACCGTGTGTTCATAGTCCAAAATAGTTAATACACTCTTACTGAACATGAACTCTGAATGACACCTCCTCATTCACTTTGTTTATTTACATAAACAAAGGAGTCTTGATCCCCCAGTGTTATCTTTAATAGAAGAACAGTAGGTAGAACAGTACTGCTCAGCAAATAAGTCCTGTAAGACATATAGTATGTCTCCGTCTCTATATAGCCTGTATCTTCCTTTCTAGGTTGAACTGCCCCTGGCTTAGAAGTTTTGGAAAATGACCTCAAGCAACTGTGTCACTGGGATTTGTCATCACTTGACTAAGACCTAATGAGATTTCAGTCTAAGGCAAATTTTCATTAATTTTATGGCCCCTAGAAGGTTAATATAAAACATGTAACTTTTAAGTTTATACCTATGCTTGCTGAGCTAAGTCTTTAATTCTAGCTCAAATCAGCCAGGCACTTAAACAGATGCTTTATTTTTGAGCACTTAATTCTACTGACATTGATGGTGCTACATAGGTGCTTAACATCAGGTGTCTGTTTCAGGGTTTTGTGGGTTTTACATTAAGCTGTGCTTAGTGCCTTGAAGATCCCTTTTCTCATGCGTGCGCGTGTGTGTTATGTTTGGGTGTTTATAAGGAAAAAAAGCTGAGCTAAAATATCTTAAATGTAAAACTAAACTAAAAATAGGAAAAGCTTTCTCACCTTTCTAAAATTGGTGTAATAGTAAACTGGTATAATTGGTGTTGTGAAGTTGCTGGGTACTTTCCTTGTACTTTACAGTTGATACAACCTAGACCTTTATTTCTGAAGTAATCAACTTTTAATTAAACCAATGAGTTTTTCATATTACCCTAATGCCTGTAATAATTGTTATGAATCTATTATTTTCTTTGTTAAACACATTTGTAGTTTTAAATGACAGGAAATCAAGCTACTAATTTGTAAAGATGTGTGAATAAGGAAATTGCTCTATTCATACTTTCATAATGAAAAGGGAGATAACATAATAATGCTTTGTATTCTCACACCCTCCCACAAGAGGGAAAAAAGGCAAAGGAGCTGGCCTGGATAATTTCCTGCAACCTTTCCTTTGTTCTAAATTCTTTTTAGCAATATTTATTGAAGTATGTAAAGGATGAAAAATCATCCAAACCTAGCTTTGAACATACTGCTTTAGTGACATAGCCTCCAAGAACAAGAAAAAGCTCATTCATTAGAACAAAATACTGGAAAAAAGCCAGTGCACAACTGTGCATATTACTGCAGTCATTCTGTACTACATCACACCACTACTCCATTTCATATACTACAGCTGAAATACACGCAAATGTAAGTTGTCCCAGCATTAAATTACACCTTAAGTCAATCTCTCCAGCTATGTCAACATTGTCAACTCCCTGTCTGGTTAAACAGCAAGGAAGCAAAGGGCATTGATGTTACTGAGAGAAGAATTCAATTGCTACTTTCCTTTGATTTTAAGTTAGACCTGCCAAAGGACATGAAGAAAGGAAAAGAGTGCCTTAGTGACACTGACACTGCCTTCTTACCTTTCCCAGACTTCAGAGCAGATTGCATACCCATAATCACAGAAAGGGTTCAGATACTCAACTGCCCTCATCAGCTCATCAGCCCATAGATCCCTGGAACTCCACTGAATGGGGATCTTTATCTCAACTCACAGGCTTCACTTTCCCGTTTCTCTCCCCCATCTCAGAGAGGGAGGGGGGAGGTTGAGCAAACGGCTGTGTGGTGTTTAGCTGCCAGCCGGGTTAAACCACAACAGATATGAATGGACCTGACACACCTCAATGAGGCACATCATAAAAACAATACATTCTCCAGAGCCACTTTGAAATTTCATAGAATCTTGGGTGTGAAATTTTTATAAATACAAAATACTTTTTTTTTTTTTTTTTTGTGGCAAAACACCATGAAAATTTTGATGATTAAGCTTTTTTTTCTCTTTAGAAAGTTATGCAGGGAAAAGGCCAATAAAACTATGATGGTATAAATACATTCCAGTTGGAGTATGTTGGATTTTTTTTTTTTTTAATGCTTGAGAACCACTTAATTTGGCAGTACTTTTTGAATAGCTTAATTGTTTATATTGCCAGGAGATTTAAGCAGTTTGGTTTTAATTCGCTTGTAGATCTTTACATTTTACTTCATTTCTGGCTTAGTGTCCTTAAATAAACCTTTTTCTCTGTTTTTTGCAACCCTAAAACATAGAAGTTTGATTTTAACCTTCCTTACGTGAACTTGTAAACCTAGTTTGTATCCCTTCTTAAATCTGTAATTCAAAATATCTCCAATCTGTTCACACCAATACAACGCTTTTCAGTGGCAAACTATTGACGCTATACTTCTTGCAAAATTTTCAGTGTTTTGTGTGTGGACTTCAGAGGCCATTTCATAAATTTAGAAATATGATTGGTATTTATTTGAAGTAGAAATAACTACATATGGAGCTAAAGGTAATATGTAGAGGTAAAAAAACAAAACAAAACACTGGAATTGCTTATCTAAGAGCAAAGCATCTATCTGCTTTTATTTGAGGGGACCAAGAAAGTTGGCATATTTGTGGCAAAACTTCCATGACATATGTAACTCTTCTGTGGCTTAACACGTGTTGCATACAGAAGCACTAAATTAAATCCACTTGTTATGTTTCCAACAAAAAGTATGGGGGAAGGGTGCTTCTAGGAAGCTGGATGGAACGACATATTTGATGTTAACAGGCCCAAAATTAGGATTAAATTACAAGTCAATGTCCTGATTCTCCTAATGAAAGGAAAATATACACATTTGCTCTACTTTTAAAGCATAATTTCCACATACAGATGTACCTACATCTATATGCAAAGGTTGTATGAAATTACAATTTATGCATATAATATTTTGTCTTTATTTCTCACCATCCTAATTAGCAACAAATTAAATTAATTTTCCCCAGGTCTAATCTGTTTTGCCTGCAATAGTACTGATCAGCACGTGATCTTCCTGCCTCCATCTCAACACATTATCTTCTTCAGATTTTTCCCCCTGTCCTGTTGAGGATGGGGAGTAAAAGAGAAACTTGGTGAGCGCCTGGCAGTCAGCCAAGGTATACACCCCACAAATAGACATGAGCTTTATTTAACCTGCAGCTCATTTGAGGCCCTCAAAGCATGAAGCCAAAGAAATCTTTTTCAGAATTAAAAAGAAAGTTACTTGCATGGATTTGTTTTGTTAATATTTTCCCTTACTGAAGAACTAAGATTTGTATCCAAACATTTCACTTGAAAGATACATCCTATTTGTTTTCACTGATGCATCTTTTCAAATAAAATCTGTAACAATTTAAACCATTACTGTCATATTTATGTAGCTGGAATGCTAAATTAGCGATGTAAACATAGAAAATATTTAAATGTCTTTAAAATACATGTTAGATTCAATGGAATGGGTAATTGATAACTCTTATAAAGTACTACAGATATGTTTCAAAGACTCATTTGATTGTGCATCACATTCTTGATTGTGTACTACTTGTATTGGTCTAGCTACAAACTACTTTTTTTATAACCCAACAAGTTCATTAAGGATTTAACCATTAATTTAGCTAGCAGCATGAAGAAAAGAAAGCATGAGCTGGTTTATTTTCTCCTCTCCTGCATTTTTTTCCTTCCTTTTTTTTTTCCTCTGTTCTACAGTGAAAAGCGCAAGAAATTACACTGCTGATATTGGGTTATCTAACCCTTTATATATACTTCGAATAAAATAAACAAGCCTTTCTTATAAGCAAATATTTTATTTTCTCAAATTTTACCAATGCAAGCAATTTTTCTGCTTTGCATAGTAAATATTTGGTGATGTGTTTGACCTTAGCAAAAATGATTTAAAATTGCAATAAAAAAATACACTCTTATGAAGTCCTAGAGATATTTGTTCTCAAGAAAGTTATTAAAACCATTGCTTTTCATTATACAGAGATGCTAGCCTCCCGTTACACTCACCAATGTATTTGGATGTTACACATTCTCTGGCAGACTAATAGCCCTGTTTTGGTATGTGCTGCATGTTTTCTATGGTTAAGACTACAGCAGTAAGACCCATACTCAGCTTTGTCCTGAAACATCCCTTGAGTGTTCACAATATGATGTAGCCACAGGCATAAACTGTACTGATACATTTTATTTACTTTCTTAGAGGTCTTGGAGAAGACAATGATGTCCCAACAGACACTTGAAGACAGCACAATCATTCAAACTACTGGTGAGTTACTTTGATTAAACATTTCATCCCTGAATTCAATTCCAGAATTCAAAAAAATCACCACTATGAGCCTCATCAACATCTCGTTGAGAGGTTCAGCTTTAACATCAGGACAATGCCTTGTTATATTCAAATATGCTCAAATGCTTTGTCAAATTCAGGCCATTGCCTTCACAAACCTATAGATTTTGTATATCTAAGTATTTATATAGTTGTCCTTACTTCAATAGCTGAATATCCTCGTGTACCATAATTCTCCCACAACAACCTTATCTAGAAAGAGGATAGACAGATTTTAAGGGTATCTATCCTGTGCATTATCCATAATCCACAGTGACTGGACCCCAAACCTTCACAGTATTGTGCACAGTATTGTGCAAAACCTTACAGAAATACTGAGCTAGCTTTTTATTTTTATGTTATTATTTATTATTATTATTATTATTATTGTTATTTTAAATCGGAGTTGTACCAAAAGGTAGCTTGGGAGGGACAGACACCACTTTGGATCAATGCATCCCACGTTCCCCTGTGGTACAGCAACAGACTAAAACCCACAGACAGACATTTTCCTAACTGCACACAGAAATGAAATTGTGGCCAGAACCGCTAACGTAAACAGCTTAGACATGTTTTAAGCTATTTACAGAAATACACTCTCAATTTATAGCACATTTACCTGACGCCCATCATTTTGAAACACAAGCTGGCACTTGGCTTTAGTTAACACAGCAACGCTACGAAATGCTGCCCACCCAGCAAGGACTGGCAAGTTTCCCAGCAGTGGCAATCCTTGGGACTCCCAGGTGCCACCTGCAAAAGGAAAAAGGGAGAGGTAAAGCCTCTTCTTGCCTGAGCTGCCCTTGCCACCTCTGAAAAGCTGAGGTTTTAGGCCTTTATCATTATTGTTGCAATGCAAAATAAATTAAAATATTTACATCACATCAAGATAGGACCCTTTCTGATAACTGATCTGAATGCAAAGTAGGTATATCAGCATGGGGTTGAAGAGTGTTTATAAATCTTGTTTTGACTGAAATGCTCTTGTCTTCTGATAGTTATTCAGGACTAACTCCTGCAGGAAATAAAATCTGAGATTATTGTCATTATACACAGAGTGGAAGTGACACATTCAGACCAAGTTTAGTATTCTCTGTGCTCCCTTACAGGGGGGATAGAATTAAAAGGAATTAAGGCCCAGCAGCAAACTAAGAAACATCTGCCTATTTATTACTTCTGTGGTGGAAGTGCTCCTACCTGCTCAGGACATAATTAAATTTCTGGTATCCTAGAGATACCAATATAAATATATTTTCCTATTGTTGGGTTTGTTGGCTGGTGATCCTCACGGAATTCTATAGCCCTATGCACATCTCATTCATCTTTATGGTTCAATTCAGTAATTTCCCAATTAGCAATTGCTGAGTACATATCTAAACCTATATGCAATGTACTTGTTATTTCATCCCTTTTATATCAGGACATCTTTCAATTTTTTATCTTACAGCTTTACAAGTCATAATTAGATTTCCACATTAATCATGTTATATTCCCTAGTAGCAAACTTTTTTGCCAGCAACACATGAAAAAAATGATCATAACCATTTTCGCTGTAATGGTATGTGAGTAATTTACACTTGTGAGTTATGGTATTTTCTACTTTATAATACGTACTGAAGGGATTTGTCATCATCTGTACCAGTTCAGCCTCTTAATTGCTGGGAATTGAATGGGAAGTCTGCAATAGCTATATAGAATAGTGTTTTTCCTAAGAGTAATATACATTCATGTTCATAGTTGTCATTATATATATTTTCAGTTATTTTCCCCATCTATGTGCTTCCGGGTGAACAGTGAAAACCCAGTGAAAGCAGCAATTCTACAAGCTCAGATCTTTAGAACACAGACCACAGGCCACAGTCCATAGCTAGTCCACTATAAACAATGGAATTCAGAAATTCATTTGTCTGGTCCTGTTATACAGTTGACATGCAAGTTCAAAGCTTAGCAAAGTTTTGTTGGTCTTGAACATGTTCTAAAGTATCTGTAGACCCAACTTCAACAGTGCAGAGTTTAGGATGTTTCTTAAACTTCATAATATTTTACAGACAAATTAAATGTATTCTTGTGTGTTTTCAAATGTTCTTTGTTGTTGTTGCTGTTTGCTTCTCTTCTACTCTAGCTACAATCAAAGCAGCATTATTTCAATTCATCTTACTGCTAATTTAGCTAATTTATCTCCCAGCTTCCTAGTATCTAAATTTACTTCCAGTGTCCTACTTCAGCAAGTTACTTAGATAGCTAAAAGTAAATGTATTCTATATCTGCATATATGCTTTAAGATGCATCTGTACTGTCAGTACTACATGACCATGCAAAAGAAACAACATCACCTAGTTTAGTCATTGTTGCACATATTATTCCCATATTATCCATCTTGCATTACAGGAATCCAATGCCACCCAAGATGTATTTCCATATTTTGTTTTTCAGGATGCCAAAAGTCCTTTCCATTTCAATCCACTATTACTAGGACACAGACTACATTTCTTTACAAACACAAACAGAAAACCATTTAGATTGGAAAGGACCCTTCAAATCATCCGGTCTAAACATCATCTAAATCTACCAAGTCAATCCTTAGACCACATCCTGAAGCATCACATCCACACATTTCTTAAGTACCTCCAGGGAGGGCAACAATCTGCAGGAAACTTCACAGCTTGAACAGTGCTTCTAACCTTGGTAGCTACAGCTACCAAAAGGCTTTTTTCAGTCTAGAAGGGAGTACTTGATCTAAAATCGAGGTTGCATCAGCTTTTAAATAATGTTGAAAACTAGGACAGCTGTACTTAAGTACAGCACCAAGCAGAAAAATACTTATTATAGTGCTAGTCACTGAACAATTATTATTATTATTTTTATAGTTAAATTTCAATCAAGCCATGAGCATTAGAGTTCCTGGGGATTTCAACAGGTTAATGAATCAACATCCTGGAGATCACATATGATAATATGTACTTGTCAGTATATATACCGAATCACAACATCATCTTTTATCAGCTCAATTTTATGGCAATCATAATAGTAACCCATTACTTCACGGACTTCTCTCAGTGTTAGCCCATGACAATGTACATCTTTCATGCCTGATGATTCATTACAGAAATGTCACACAGTATGTGGAAAGACTATGTTTACAAAAAGCCACACTGACTGCATCGTGAATCATAACTGCTTTGCTGGAAGTACTGCAGAAGAAAGCATTGTGTTAGATTTCAAGATGGATTAAAACAAGATGTTTGATTATTTTCTGCAGCAAATGTTTTCTCATAAGCTTCGTTAGATATTCTATTAAGATTAAAATAATATTAAGATTAAAATAATGCAACTTGATAAGCAATAGCAAAAATATGATACAAACTGATTCTCTGTCTCCAGGAAAAGCATTCTAATTTTTGCAATGGTAAGAATCTCTGAAGGTAGCTAGTTAGCTAGTTCTAAAATATACTATGTGCTTTTCCTACATAGTTTCAACATTAAGCACATGCTTACTTTAAATGTACTTGCAAACTTTATTTTATATTTTTATTTTTATCAGAAGATCTAACATAGTGTCTATCGCAGACAGGCAGTGAGTCAGAGGCATTGCAGACACTGCAGAGAAGAAATGAGTTGAGAAAACACAGAAGAGGGCAGCATTTTACCATGTTTTAAAACATACAGCAGCTTGGCTTCCTAAAGCTGGCACACTAACAGGCATATTTTGTTGAATGCTAATTTTGTTCAAAGATGACCTACATTCGTTAAAAATTTCCTTTTTGTTAATGCACAATATATCACCTTGCTAGTTAGGCAGTTAAAAAAATCCTCTGTAAGCTAATTGTTAATAACAGCTGATAGCATTTGCAAAAGCAAAGTAACTTACTGCTATGCAACCAACCACAGCTTCCATTTTACTTTGGTAAAAATTAAATTTCTAAATGGAAGCAGCACTAGTAGTACTTGAACTTAAAAACAGAGCCCCAAAAAAGCACCAGGTCTGAATGCTCCAAAGTTTATCACGCAGCTCCTTCTACTGATCAAGTTTTAAATCAGAAATATAGAACACATTAAAACCATGTGGCAAGTATCATAACTATAATATTTAAACATCTCTGTGCAATGAAATCTAAATGCCACTTCTCTGCTACTAGTAAACAAGAATTGTATTCATAAATAACATATCTAAATGCATATCTACGAAAGTTTATATTTATTACAAGTTGCATGAAAAGTTCAGGTGTTTCAACAAACTTTATCAGCCACTTAGATTAATTAGTAAGGAAAGATTTTTGTCAATTTGCAGCAGAATCTTAAATAATGGATTAGAGAAATGGTAGTATCTGATGCCTTTTTCTGAAGAAAATAATTGATCAGTCTTTGACACATTTTTAAGACTGCATCCACTCTTTTGTGCTATACGGCAATATTTATCACAAACCCCAACTTGCCTATAAGCTCATTCTCTTAGAATTTTAACTTCAGATGGTTGTGCTTCCTTATACGCATATTCTTTACACATTTGGGGGAAAATCTCTCACCTAATTTTATGTGCTTAATCCACATGCACACAGCTGTCTCAATATAGGAAGTCAGCAAATAAATTTTTTTATAAGCAATTGTAATAAATGAATTTATATTAAAAATTAATTTTGAAGGGAATCAAAACATCAATCTTATAAATATTTTTTTAAAAAATCAGTATATTTATGTCTTATACACAGGTGAATTTGTTTAGTAGGTAAGTTTATAAAAGTGTTGTTTGTTTAAAAATATGATTTATAAGAAAAAATTGGAATATGCAAATTTCTCATCCTACATCCACAGATGACCTCCCATATGTCACAAGTGATAACTTCCACATAAGATGTGATAGGTTTTACCATCAGGATTTTCACTGAAACTGCTAGAACTGCATTTAAGACAGTTTCTTATAGGCATTTAATAAATAAATAAATAAACATTGAACTATTCAAGCATTCCTAAAAACATAGGCAGATATATATTTTGATTCATTAAGAACTTCTATTTATTTATTTATTAATGAAAACAACCATGTCACAGAATGCTACTGAATTTCTACAATGTTGAACAGAGATGAATCTTTTCACATGAAAATAGGTATAATTTGAAATAAGAAAATTCTGCTGGTGAAGACTCTTGCATTCAGAAGCTCTTCTTGTAGGCATTTGACCAATTTGCCCAACAGAAAGCATTAAAAAGTGGTGAAAGCATGAACTGATTTTGTGCCTCACTATTCTGGAGCAAGGCTGACCATGAGTCACTCACTACTCATGGCACCTGATAATCTGTCAATCAAGAGGAAGTCAAAATGAAAAACAGGGCTATTCTTGGGCAAGAATGTTAACTCCATTGTTAGTATTCAATTTAAAACAAATAAAATAAATAATTCACTTCAAATACAGCTCATGCAAATGCAAACTACTGTTATGTGATCCCTCAAAATGCTGTTTCTTCCCTCTTCTTACAACCATTCAGCTGAAGAATGGCTCAGGGATAAGGTTGGAATAAAATAGTTTCTGTTATGATGTATTATATATTCACAGGTAGACCTACATAAATTTCTAACTTGCTAATTGAAGGCTTTTAATGTGTGTCTGTGTCAACAATGTATTGCTCCATGCTGTTTTTCTTGAAGAATATGGAGTATTTTTTTACAACCCTTGGTTAGTATAAAACGCTGCAAACTATTTGTGGGGATGAAGTACAGTACAGCTATGAGGGGGACCAATGTTCTGTATCTTTGAGATTCACATTTGTAGCTTAGTCTTAAGTAACAATCAGATCACTATGAAACAGCTTCACATCAAATTAATGAACAGAGTGCAAGAAAAGAACAAACATGATGTAGATGGGGAGCATTTCATGTTGTTATTATGTTCAGTCTCCACATCTATGTAATTTTTTTCATGGTCTGCTCATTGTTTCTAGTATTCTTTTAATTTATTGCTTTAAAAAGGCTTACTTGCTTATTTTTTTTTATACATAGAAATTATTTGACTTTTCTATACAACAGAGATATGAGACAATTATAAAGACATAGCTTCCGTCTGTTTTTTAAACAACTTTAATGCATTGTCAGCTGTCTGTCATGATATTTAAGTACTTTCTACTCTGTATTGGCATTAGATGAGAAAAGCCCATCAGCCCATGACGTATATCATATGCCATCTGCAAAAACACTGCATAATGCTGCATGCCCCAAGTTGTATTTTCCTTAGCCAGTAAGTCAGAAAGCTTCAGTCCTGCTGGGTAGCCTCCTGAAATGGTAGAGAAGTGATGGGAGGATCCTGAGGTACCAACCCCAGGCTAACAGGTGCCTGCAGCACCTCCCAGGTCCTCTCTTGAGAGCTAATTCCGGCAGAATGAGCCTCATCCCACCAACGCAACAGGGCAAATAGGCTGAAAAGTGAAGATGCTTTGCATCCGAACCTCACCACAAGTGAGGAACCAACATCATCTGCTCTGCTTTTTTTCTGTTCTTTTCTGTTCTTGCTTCCCTTACCCAAACAATGATTTTTCCTCCCCTTTTTTTCAGCATGTTCATGATTCTTTTCTTTGTATTGGTCTTCCAAAACTAAAAACAGAGTCTGCAGTCTCTTCTGCTCTTCCATACCTAAACAGTTCCCATCTTGTAAGGTCACAGTGACTGTAAAAGTACTTGGAATGAACTGAAATTTTGCGCTGCCTACTGGGAAAATCTCCAGATAGGTGGACAGCACAGAGAGACCTATGGAGAGTATGTGAGTCATGTGCAGCCAGAACTGGCCCATTGAAAGAGACAATCCTATATTATGCACTTGAAGTAGGTTGGTGACCATCATATAAGAGCTTGCCTTGGGCTCTTTTTACAGACTTCATATTTATGCTATTTTAAGGTAATTGGAATGCATTATTTATTTTGTTTGAAAGTTTTTGTTTTTTTTTAATCTACTTAACCAAGCCATCCAGTATGAATCATTTTTCCCTCTTCTAACATTAACCTTTAATGTTCTTCTCCCCTAATCAAATAATCAGTAAGGACAGAAATCTTTACAGTAGAATAACCTCATTTTCATGAAAAAAAATATTAAAACAAGTACAATTGGAATATGAAGTAACAGAATACAAATTATTATTTTTCTACGCATGTACAAAAGACTATATTTTTTATAGTTCGTGAAACTGAACAGATCAATTATCTGACTAGATTTTTACAAAGAGATGAGACAAGAGATACCATATACATAGTTTGTGAATCTAGAAAATCAGCAGCAGCAGCAGCAATCACGATCAGCAGCTTCTGCCATGTTAGATAGGAAACAAGGTCAACTAACAAGGTGAAAAGAATGGGTGCTTTTTCATTGAGGGAAGATGCATCAGACCTACTACTAGAGGAAAAGCAGCTGAGAATATTATTCTTAAATGACAGTTAAAGAAAAGGTAGGTAATTAATCTTTCTTTGCTTTTTGTATGCAGGCACCATAGATTAGCTCCCTTGTTTTCACCTTTAACACTACTTGCGGATAGTAGTTTCAGGATATTTTTCTCAAAGTAAATACAGTACTGTTAGTGAGAAATGCAGTTTGCTCATTTTGCACTCTTACAGTGCACCTCTGTTCTCTTTTGGATAGAAACATCTAGTGTCTTCCAGGAGGGCATAATAACCCAGTATTTTCAGAACTAGTAACTACAGACTATAGAGACCTTCATTTTACATATCAGTAGTAAGTAAAAACTTCATATTCATCGGTTTTCTTCAACTGGAAAGTTTTGTGTGTACGCTTTTGTTCATTTGTTCACATAGCACTCAATTTGTAATTAGTTTAAATTTAATTAATCCTAATTTATAGCTGGCCATACACATTTCCCCTTCAGCCTAGTAACCATGGATCAATTTGCAAGAATAACCAATCTTTTTTCTTTAAATGTATCTTTATCCATATATATGTACCTTTAATACAAAGCATTGTAATGTTAAGGAAAGAACAAGTCAGTTGGAGCCATTTTCATTAGAAAGAAGATGGCAATTACCCATGAATGGAATCCCCTACAGTATAAAAAAAGTATTAGGGATAACTTAATGCAAGAGCTGTGTAATGATAAAAGGTAAGATCTGAAAGCATTAGAACTTCCTATCCTATAACCCTCTCTAGTAATTCCTATATCCATGTAATATTACAAATTACTTACAAAGAATGAGCCAGAATTGATTGCTCATCATCTCTTCAGATAGAAGAATAAGCTGTCAGCAATGGTTACTAGATGGAAAATTCTGAACAGACAAAATTCACAGGAAGTATAGTCTAGCTGTGGACTGCCTTGTCACAAAATGCAATGGACACAAAACATTAACCTCTCTGGTCACTAGCTCAAAGTCTGTGAATCCACTGGAGGTTACTGTATAAATTAGAACTACCTCTGCCTCAGGAAATTACTGCTCCACAGATTCTTACATGTCCCTTGACATCCACTTTTGGCCACTGTCAGAATCTAGTAGAATCACATTTTTGCCTTCATTAAGCTCAAGCAACACCTTTATATAGGGGAATCATTATAGTACATGAACTCACTTATGAAAACCCTGTGAAAGGGTCTTCCTCTTCCTCCTTAAATTATTTCCAAACTTTGCCTCAGGAAGAAAATGATTGCCAGATAATGACAAAACGATCTTCTTATAATCAATAAAAAAAGATACCTAAAATAGAACGGTTCAGTTGGATGGGACCTACCAAGATAACGGAATCCAACTGCTTGACCACCTTAGGGCTACCTGAAAGTTAAAGCCCAAACACCTCTTGGACACTGCCTGGCATGGGGCATCAGCCACCTCACTGCGTAGTCTCTGCCTGTGTCTGACCACCCTCACAGTGAAGAAACATTTCCGAATGTCCAGCCCGATGCCCTCCGGGGCAACTCCATGCTGCTCCTGTACCTCCAGCCACGTTCCCTGGCAGTATCCCCTGCTTAAAGAGCTACAGGGCCTGGGCAGCTGGGTTTGCCTTCTGAAGACTGAATGGCCTGGATGTCCTCAGCCTCTCCCCATGGAACGTGCCCTCCAGCCATCCTACCAGGCCTCTGGTGCTCTTCTGGATGCTCTCAAGTAACTCAACATCCTTATTGTGTTGTGGAGCCCAGAACAGAGCAGTTGTATTAAAGACAGCTATGTAGTAATAGGGCATGTAGAATTGCACATATAGCCCATATATTTTCAAAACAAAATTTAATCAAAGAAAAATAACTAGGAAGAGGGAGACAGGAAAAAACAAGGTTTCTCACAGTAGAGGTAATTACTGAAAGCATGCAGATG
This sequence comes from Oxyura jamaicensis, assembly GCF_011077185.1. NCBI lineage: Eukaryota > Metazoa > Chordata > Aves > Anseriformes > Anatidae > Oxyura > Oxyura jamaicensis. The sequence goes on from NC_048896.1 coordinate 3,703,415, forward strand.
TTACATATTTCTTCAGTCAGATGTATCATCTAACACATTACTGACTTGGCCTTAACACGGTATAATCCCAAAAGGCACCCTAATCCCAAATAAGGCTCTATGTGGCAGCCTGATGCATTGCTGCTGGATGTCTGTGTTTGCTTGGTTATTAGAAGCAGTGCCAAAGCACTATGTTTAGACTTCGAGCATGCTGTCACAATGGCCTACTTTAAAGAAGCATGATATATCAGCCAAAGCATCTTTTGACCTTCTGTAACAACCAACTATTTTAGATTAAACCAAACAATGAAATACAATCTTTTGGCCTCAGTTCAGATTTTTGCCAAGGACAGGTTCATTTAAATCACTGTGCAGTTTTCCAACTAAAACAATGGTTTTATACACTTGTTTATACACTCTCCTAAGATTTTTTCAGTGGTGATGACACCTCCGAAATTTTCAAGTACTTGGAATGCTGAATTGTATTTATTAACATACTTTTTCTCAGTCATCTTTTAAGGACTTTTAGAAGTATAATATTGACTGCAGAATTGAAACAACCACAGTATAAGACTGTGTGGGACCAGGCTATGGACCACGCATTTTTTCCAAAATGTGGACTCATGGAAGTTTGTAGGTATGTAGATACAGGTATGAAGGCATCCAGATAAATATAGCATTATCTAAGCATTTTTATGCTATGTAATCAATTATTTTCAGTCTCATGACAATATTTGGCCTAAGTGGCTTGCCAATTGCAATGTCATTCAAATAGCATTAGAATAAGAAAGATTGCAAATACAAAACAAAACAGAACAAAAACTAAGATGACAAATATATTAAACTTTTATTTTAACAAACCTTTTAGCTATAAAACCATATACTCCTGTGACAGGTACTGTAGCAGCATGTGTTTGTCTTTGCTTTACATACACCAGGATGATCATTCTAAGCACCATGGGAGTAAAGGTGTGGATATCCTTTTTTTGTTATGACTGCTGCTGCTTAGTAACAGGGAGAGCCCTTACACCCACTTAGTTCACAATTATAATGATAAGGCAAACCTTATTTTCTGTGTTATATCCCATTTACAACTTAAATTTCATAGCTCTTGCCACAGTTGAAAAGGTTACCATTTTGAGGCAGGCAGAATGGCGGTGTGGAAGCACACATCCAGTTTTCTATTTTAAAGAAAAACAATATGACATTTGCTCTGACTTCTATGGTAAGCACAAGCTTAAGAATGATTACTCTGTGTGCTACATTTCATTCAGGTGCTGTATCTACAAGAAAATGGTAGGACAAAAACAATTATCAACCTGCTGACTTAGAATTCATGTTTTTCATCCATTAAAAAAGGGTAAACATTTGATTTCCTATTCATCGTGAAATTTTACATGCATTTTTCTTAAAATGCTAAAACAAGCCTCCACAAAACTTTGGAGTTAACCCTGAAGACAAAAACAGCACTACTTTATAAAACTGCCTTGTCATTTTCTGACCAAAGCAATTGTGTGTTCTCACTAAATAAAATTAACTTCAGCATAATCGACGTGTGATCAGTATGAATTTTTAAAATAAACAAGATTTATGAATCATTGTGCATTGTTGACAATTCACTCTTCTTTACTGATTTTTCTATCAAAATGGCCCAAACGAGCTTTCCTGTTAAGTTTAATATATCATTTTTATACAGTTACACTGAAAATTGTGTCCAACCCAGAAAATAGCTTTGTACACGACTAAAATTATTTTTAAAAGTAAATCAGCAAATTAGATACCGTTTCAGGTTTTGCATTTCTTTTAATACATCTCCCCATCTTTCTTCAAGAGATTTTCAATAATATGCTTCACAATAAACTGTGATAGCCCAGAAAAATATTTTCAACTTTTCAGTGGAATGTAAATTATAACCTTCCATAGAAGTTTTCATTTATACAGGAAAAATATCCTTTCAAATCCGGTCAGGCCTTCAAATCATTCATTATTCATTAAAAGTTTATATTACTATGCCCAAAAATCTCACTAAGAATATACTAAACAATCCTCATAGCTTTTTTTCCTGCCTTCATTTAGGGGGTAAATTGCTTTCAAGAAAGTTATTTGCTGAGTATGTCTTTGTATATTTTTGATTATTTCAGGTTTAGGTTTTCTTGACGTTTAGAAAAAACCATGAAAAACAGAGTAAAGGGAGCTTCCTATATCTTAAATAGCTACATAACTTACTGTGCTGGCTTGGATGAGATAGAGTTAATTTTCTTCATAGTAGCTGATATGGTGCTATGTTTCAGATTTGTCTTGAAAACAGTTTTGATAACACAACAATGATTTAGTTGTTGCGCAGCAGTGCTTAAACCGAATCAAGGGCTTTTCATGCTTCTCATGCTGCCCTGCCAGCAAGCATGTTGGGGTGCACAAAGAGCTGGAAGGGGACATAGACAGGGCAGCTGACCTCAACAGACTGAAGTGTGTATGTATGTGTTTGTAAACATCTTAGAGAGCAAGAATGCATTGGCATAAAATAAATCCTTGCAGACATTCAGGGGTACTGAAGTCACGTGACATCAACAGATAAGAAATATTACCCTTGTCCAGTATAAAAATGCTGATAACATGCAAGGTGCAATGAAATTACCTAGCTATTTCAGAGATGATATATAAACAAACAAAACCTTAATGAAAAATATTAACTTAGTAACACTAATGCATTATTTTCATGAACATATAAAAATTAAAACAAGTATCATCATGTTTTGTTTTTTTTATATGTGTCTGGACAGTGATTTCTAATCATGTAGTAAACCATAGATTCAGTGATTAAAAAGAGAGTTGAAATGTTAGAAAAACATTTTTTTCTTTGCAGTCCATAAAGATTTGACATTAAAATTTTTAATGCTAATTTTTATTGATGTTTATTGATTGTCCCTAGGTTTAAGGATCATGATTTAATATCTTTCCTACAGTACTGTAAATGTAAATTTATCACAGTTATTTTATTGCCTATCTCAGTTAAGTTTAACAGCTTATTTTATGAGGATTTGGATGAAAGTGGAAACATTAGATATTAGAATGTATGGCATACAATGTAATTATACAAACTGTTATTTTAATATTTCCAGAACATTGTATGCCATAATTTACAGTTGCATTACAGACACTATCAGGTTAGATATCTCTAGAAATTGAATTTCAAATGTATTTTTCTCTCAAATCATTTGAAGTGGACAGGAAGTAGAGAGAAAAGGAGTACTGAATATAAACATTATGCGATCATCTACAGTCATCTATGGCTCTTTACAGAATGTATGTATTTTATCATTGTTTTATGTATTTCTGGACCAAAAGCATTTCTGACTATCCTCAAACTTTACTAGAGGGTGCATTAGAATAAAGTAACAGCTATACATGTAATAAAGCATACTATTCTGTATTCATGCTTGCAGGACTGTTCTACTTTATCTACATGTGTGAGATAAGATGGCTCTTAATTTAAGCATTTCTTAAGCATGTATTTTAAAGTATGGAAAATGTAGATAATTGAGGACCTGACAAATATATCCATTCAAAATTCATACCTAACCCAATTCAAAGAGTCTTTTCTGGATACATTAGAAAAGGTCAAATAACCATTTTCACCATGTTTTTTTCAATTTTGCATGTTTCCATGGTAAAGCTAGTTGAATAATTCATGGTCATGAAATCAAGTTTATTTTTCTTTAGGTTGTTATCCTCTTAGATATCATATTATTTTCAGAAGAAATAAATAATAGAAAAGCTAAAAAACAGAAAATTTGCTAGATAGTTCTTTTTATGAAAAAAGCAGCATCTGTATTTATGGTCTTAAAATGAAAGGTATAAACGTCCACATTTCATAGTTCTTTGTGAGGACCTCTTTTTGAGGTCAACCTCAAAGAGACAGAAAACAGAAATGGAAAGCCTGATTCTAATAAATTTGCCAACACCTTCAAATCCAACAAAATAAAGAACATTCCCCTTTACCCCCACATACATTAGATAATTAACCTGGTATAAATACCCAACCTTTTTCTTGTTTTCTCCCCCTAGTGTTGATATAAACTACAAATTACCTTATAAGCTCATTTTTTGGATTAAATGTATAACCAGCATCCTGAATTTAATGTCCAATTCTAGTCACTGATATACAGATTAACACATTAATATTAAACAGATCTGCAGTAATTAGTACCAATTAATGTAAAGGATAAGTTAATTTACAAAGCATGTCATTCAATATACAAACCAAGATGTGCCAAACAGAATTGTGCTAATTTGATAGCCCTTATTTTAAAGGTCTTATTAACCTCACTAATCTCACTGCTTAGGGTCTCAGATCACTCTAAATATTATGTTTTTTAAAGCCAGGCACATGTAACTATGGTTCAGTTATAATTTCATCTTCTCTGAACTGACAAATTAGAAGCTTTATATAGAGGAGAAAAGACTAAAAGGGAACAACAACAACAAAAATACTTCCCGAAATTTTCTTCTCAAATTAAAACCTTTTCTATTACAGCTGTCAAACAAATTTTCAGAGTGGTTTACAGAAGTAAATATTGTTGCTCTAGAAGTCTGTGTTCCTATCATTTCAGTAGGAATTGCTACAGAGCCCCAGGTGCTTTGAGTTGATTCAGAACACACTCAAAGGTAGTTGTGGGAAGTATTCACATACCATGATTTGTTCTTGTTGCAATATAAATATTACCAAATATACTTATTTCCCCCCCATTTTATTAATAAGAGTCAAACCTTTGTAAGGTTATATACATTGTATGTAGTTTCCTAAATCGCTAATTACAAATGAAGTTTATTTGTAAACTGGAATATAACCAATAATTGTATTAGCGATTAAAACCTAAGAATAATGTTCCAAAATTGCAGGTCTGCATTAATATCAGAGTAAGATTGGACCCAACTGTGGAGAATATGTACAGAAAATAACACTAGTAGGTGATGTAATTTAAGACTCATGTAGGGTGTAACAGTTCTTGATTGTCAGCACTTACTTGGATATGAAAGAAGGCAAGAGTAGAAAAAGAACTTACTGAAACTGAACAAATGTGGTATATACAAATTAGTAACTGCACTTATGAACTAGGGAGATTTATTCTGACACAGTGATCTTTTAAAATTGTCAAATGAGAATTAAGATTGCTTTCTTACAAAAGTGACAGGTTTTTTTCTTTTTTTTTTTTTCCTCCACCAAAATATTATTTGTTGTATTCCAGGGTTTAAGACACATAGCAGTACAGTAATTTAAGGGGAGCTCTATTTCCTCATCAATAAAATATTGCATATACAAGATTTTCTTTTCTGCAGTTTGAATAGGAGGCTTCCTACGACTGCCAAGCACCAGACCAGTTATACGAGAAGGGAGATCTTGGGGTCTATTAGAATCTCACCTTTTTTGTAATACAGAACACTATGCAGAGTCACATATTTCATGTCATTCTAAGTCTTTACATGTAGTGAAAAAGGCATCCCACCCGCCCAAGCTAGACTGTGCTGACTGACAGTGTACTTAATGGAAAAGTGCAACTCAAGCCCAACTCTGCTGCCTGTATCCTGGCTGTCCGCTGAACACAAAAGAGAATTGCTGGACAAAGAAAAGCAGGCATGAAAGTTAATTTACATGTGCATTAAGACAAGGGTAATAATACTCAAGAAAACATTACTCCCCAAAAATGTTTGGCAGTTACTACTGTCTGAGTTTGAAGAATATCAGCTTTGTGATTTGTTCTCAGCCAATTGCTATTTGGTACATTAGTTTACTCCCACAGCATGAAGCATTTATCTGTTTCTTGAAAACACAAAAAATAGATATGCCATATCCGAAATGGCTGCCAGGAGATGAAGCCATGGAGAGAAAAAATGGTGCTTCCCCCCGGCTCCTATTCCTGAGTATGATAAATGTTACCGATCATTTTGAATTTGAAAATAGGAAGTACTCCTATACTTAGAATAACTGTTGGAAGATACCTTGCCCTGCATCTTTGTGACACACAAAAGTGTTCTTTATCCTGAATTAAACTTTCTGTTCATTGCATTGTCTCCAGGAACACAGATAAGCTTTTTCACGGTAATAACAACACCTCATGCTATCAGGGACTATTACATCCCTGAGAACTTAAAGAAAAATATTATGATTCACTTGTTTATGTTTAAACACAGGTAGACCTCAATTTCTGGAGAATCCTATCTCAGTATTTCTCATCTATGCTTGAAGCATTTGCTACATACTGGAAAAAAGATGAGCTAGTCCTTATAATGATAAAAACTGTGTGAAATATGTTTCAGACAAATGATGCTAAGCAATACCCTATCACCCAGAAGGTTTGTTGTAAGAAAAGGGAAGCAAGGCTAGGACGTGTACTCTGAAATTATCTCTTCCTTTCCTATCTTTTACATAGCTGATTTTGATACTACTATTGAGCATAAGGTAGAGCATACCTTAACAAAAACCTAAAGAATACATTCTTCTTTCTGTTCCTCCACTTTCTGTTCTTGATCCTATTCAGGATTACATTCAATATTGGAAGGCTTTTAGGTTTGAAAGTATCACCATTACCGAGGAACTCTCAAAAATAAGCAAAACCAGTAAAAATGTTTGGAGATGAACCATTGTGTTTTATAAAGCAACTGCAAAGTATAACTTGATAATAAAAGGAAACAGAAGACAGCTAATTTTAAAAATCTCTATGAGCCAGACAGAAGATAAGAAGATGATGGAAGGCTGGCTACAGTATCATGAGATACTGTCTGTTTGAGAGTGAATATAAGCTATTTTGTTTTCCTAACATGATTTTTTTGTTGGTGTTAACATCTGAAAACTAAGCTTGTTATGGTGTGATACTGCAATGTGTGGCCCTGAGCAATTACTGGGTTTGCTGTAAAAGTTTCAGAGCCCTTGTGAATATATACCTGCATGATATCATTAACACATCACACTGTCACGTTTGGAATAAGTTTACTCAGCAAAAAACAAAAGAAAACTCATTGCTACTGAGGTTGGAGGTGGGGCGGAGGGAGGGGGTAGAAAATCTGGGAACACATTTATTCCTGAGGCAAGTTGTTTTCAGTTCAGAACTGCTATCTTTGTCCAAATGACCCTGAGAAGGTCATAAGGAATAAGAATTGAATGATCACAGCCTGCCCAGCTCAACAACACGCATGCTACAAGCTGCTCAGCAGCCTCAGCTTTAAAAGAAGTCTGATATTGTCAGAGTGTCAGGAGTAGAAAAGAAAATCTACTTGGTGCTATTAGACTTCTGGCACTAAAATAAATAAAGAAATAAATAAATGAATAGAAAAGAAATGATAACAGAGAGAATACTCATTCAGGTGTAAGCATCTGTAGTATGTACAAACCCATTAAAGATATATGCTTAAATAAGTCACAAAACGCTGACAGTATCTTAGAAATATATCAGTATCACAGATGATAAAATAATTTGTTTGTTCATAACTTTCTGGGTGAGTGTTGTATGCTTTGTTAGAAAGGTGGTGTCCAAGCTACAGGGAAATTGTCAGCCTTCTGCTAGTGGGTGTACTAACTCTGAATCATTTTGCCTTACAAATATCAGAATATGTACAAAAAGCTGGAGCTTCTGGAGTAAAGTGCACTGCAAGAAGAAAGTGTGCACATGAGCATGTACAGAACACACAGAGGCCGTGTGCATGTATATATATGTCTGTATAGGGGGAGGGCACAGGCTGTGTCCTGGGAGAAACTCCTAAACTAGTAATTGAAAACAAAGAGATGACAAAATCATAAAACTAAAACATTAGTTAAACCTGAAAGTTTACCTATATGTATCAGCTCTACACAGGAATACACATTAGTGACTCTTTTCTTAATAGCGTGTATTTAGTTTTATACAAAATACTGGCTAGTATTACCTCCATATATAATCTGTCACTAAGAAATTAAACAGATGGGAGTCTGAAGATAGCACTAAATTAAATTTAAATTACCTTCACAATTTCCACATTTCATTTCCACATTTCATATTGCACTGTATTGATTAATAGTTCTATGAAAAAAAAAATATTTTCTCTCTTTAAAATAATCTTCATTATAACTTTCATGACTTCCAATAAGTTACATTCATGAGCGTTTCTTTAAAAAAAAAAATGCAAGGAAGCAACCAACCTTAATACAATACAGCTTTATACCAGAACTGTGCTTGAAGATTCGTACTCACAACCATAGTATCTGACAAATTCTGCGGTTAAAAGCTGAAATCAGTTTCCTGGAGTTATAAATCTTTGCGTGTAATCTCATAACTCCTTGCTTCAAGCACGAGAAAATAATTTGCCCACTGACTTCAAAAATGAGAATCTGTTTACTCCTACAAGTTTGAGCCTGCAGCAAAAAGCAGCATTAAAAGGCACACCAGTTAAATACTGTCTCTTAAAACTTTGCTCTTGGAGCCACCACTGTATTCATGAGGGTTTTTTTTTCTTCCTTTTAACATTTAAAAAAGCTAACTGATCCCATTTTCCCAGTTTCCAATATTTTAAGGGCACGTTAAAGTGTACTCAAAAAATCAGTTTTTGCCTCATAGCCATTTATGCATTTAATTTGCTACCTTCATGCATACCAAAATGCAGATTTGTTTCTTAAAAGATAGGTTATCTTACTAATATTTCCCAGTTAAGAGGCCCATTTACACAGTAACCTTAAGATAAATTAAAACTTTCCCTTTTGTTCATTTCTCCTCTCCCAAGCCTGGGTTATGAGAGGGCCCGTGACCTACCCTAGAGAAAGCAGAAGATTTTCTACATAAATCAAGGAACCATTCCAAAATGGCTACCTTCAGAAGACAAAATGTGGAAGTACACAGTGATTTTTGTTGTTTTTTCATTTACAAACAACAAAACTGGAAGGTGAGGTTCATAGCTCAGATGGATATGGGGCCACTCAGAGAGGCCTCGACAGGCTGGAGAAGCCAGTAAACGGGAATCTCATGAAGTTCAATGCAGGGGAGTGTCAAATGGGGAGGAATAACCCCATTCATTGACATGGGCTGGGGCTGACTGGCTGGAGTGCTGCAGTGCTGCAGTGCTGCAGAGCAGAATGTGGCAGTCCTGGCAGACACCAAGCTGCTCACAAGTCAGCAGTTAGCACTTGCAGCCAAAGCAGCCAACAGTAGAAGGCTGGGGTAGGCAGAGAGTTGCTAGCCAGTCGAGAGAGGTGACCCTCTCTGCTTGGCACTGGTGAGATACATCCGCGGTGCCTTGGCTGGTACTGAGCTTCCTGGCTGGTAAAAAGAGACGTGGGCATATTAGAGTAAGTTCTGCAAAGAGACACAAAGGTGATGAAGGAGTGAGTCTTACCAATATCTACAAATAGCAACAGCTGAATTAAATAACAGCCAGAATCTCAGTGGTGCGCAGTGAGAGGAAAAGATAACAATGGGCACAAAAAGAAACAGGACTTTTTATTATTATTTATTTTTTGACTTTGAGAGCAGTCAAACACTAAAATAGATTGCCAAAAGAGCTTGTGAAGTCTGTAACTTCCTACGTATTTAAAACCTGATTGCACTCCTCTGAGCAGCCTGCTCTGGCTGACCCATCGCTTTGGTGGTTACACAAGATAATCCCGTCCAGACCCTTCCAGAGGTCCCTTGCCAACCTCAACCATTCTGTGCAAAATTAGGATCTGTAGTCTCTGTAGTTACATTTCACGATGAGGCAAAGGATCTGCAGACACTGAACTGGACATCAGTGAATATGCTGCTGTGGCTAGACAGCTTTCTTTCACCAACCTAAAGCTCTCTTATATTGACATTTGCCAAGTGGTTTCCGATGGGCACAGAAGCCTTGACTGAAGATCTGCATTAAGACAGTACACAAAAGGGATTTGACTACAGTGGGACCATGCACAAACTGACCTGGCAAGGATTTAGAGAATGGAGAAATCCATTGTTTGACCTCTGAAATTCTAGAATGTTGTTCTGTGTCAAAAAGCCAGTATTAACCAAACTAATGTACACCTTTGATGCTTTTTGAATACATGGAAAAATAGTAAAAAGCTTCAAGTGAAATACAGGAGGCATATTTTGTAAAAAACAAAAGGTCAGGGAGGATCGGAATTTGTCTTCAGAAATCATGGTAATGTAATCACTGGTACATTGAATAATACAAGTTTTCTTTAGAATATTTATAATCTAGGCTGTTTCTAACTTTAATTCCCTGATTTTTTTTTTGTTTACATATTTCTGTTCAAATCAGAGTATAAATAATATCACAGTTAAATTTATTGTTAGCATTTTTATGACTTTATAGAAAACTAGAATTCAGCTTTCTTTTGATTAGATTTGTTTAATTTCCTCTGCAGCATTCTGATTAATGAGTACAAGTGCCCATCACAAATGAGTGTTAATTTCTTTAATATAATTTATTTTAATTATCTGTAATTAAATAGAACAAATAATATAAGGATATTTGGGGGGGACAATTATGAGCCTTTATTTTTCCTGAGCTGAGCCTCACCTTGAATTTAGGGCTTTAACAGTGAACAATGCATACGCTATTGGAAAACTTCATAAAATAGTTATATCAATTTATCAACAAAACTTGCAAATATTAAAACAGATCTGCTGGAAACTAAACAGGGGCATAGAAACAGGGTCACACAATACATTCTGGACTTAATTTTAGACTAAAATGTGAAGATAACAAAACTACAAAAAGAGATATAGGTCTAGAAAGGAATGCAAAAGGTTATTTGTCCATCTTATAATTACACCTCATCAATTCTTATAAACATACTGACAGCAAACCCACAACTTTTCTAAGTAACATATTCTAACACTCATCTTCTCTGAGGTATAAGGACTTTCCTAATCACTACTCTAAATGTCAGTTAATGTAAATTAATCCTACCCTTGAAGGTCATGAAGAGTACTTGATTCTACCTCTTTATTAAAATACTTTAACACCCTGGAAGACTTATCAGCCTACTTCTATTTTGTGTTTTCTATACTAAGTAAACCCAATTACTCAAACCTCTACTTACAGAATTCTGGATTAATATATCTTTTAATACATCTATATAGCTGAACACAGTATTCATTCTTGACATACGTTTATGAGTTTACGACTGACTCCTACATCCTTCCGAATGTTTAGCATTGCCTTCTCAGTACTCCCTCATGTTGTATTTGTGCTTTTCATTTCTCCTTGACAAATGTTGTACTTTGCACTTCTATTTATTGAATGTTATCTCTGTGATTCGTATCATTTCTTCAATTTATTAAGGTTAATTTAAATTGTAACCTTGTCCTACAAATTATTTGCAGGCCATTGTCATCAACAGGTTTAGTAAGTGTATTTCTTCCTACTATCATTCAAGGTTAAAAGTATGAGAGAACTGAATCCAAACTAGCTCCCCTCAGGGCTCCATATATGAGTAAATGTGGAAATTTAGAGAAAAAATAATTTAAAATGACTGATTTTGTTTTATTTCATAACACGCTAAAAATGCCAAGTTAAATGCAAAATGTTTCATTGCAGAAGCATTTTGAGAATGTTGGCATTCCATTTTTTTTTCCTACAAATGAAGTTTTTGGAAAAAAATCAAAATAACTGTACATATTTTAACCATGAAAGCTAAACTTCCCGATTCAAAAGAGTATGCTGACAACTTTACAGTATTGTATTTATCCAGCTAATTTAGTAACTTACTCTCAAGTTGCAAGAAAGCATGCGCACATTAAACTTTTTCTGTATCTTTCTCATTTTACACAATAACCCTGATAGGTTTTTGCTTTTGTTTTGTAAGCAGAAAGTAGAAACATCTATTTAGTTAGACTTTATTGATTTTTGGAAATCAAATTGTAGAAGGTATACATAATAGGCATGAAAGGGTCTCAAACTGGTAATGTACGAATCAATAAATATTCAAGAGAACTGAGTATAAGGCAAATCAGAGAAAATGACAGGTATACATAGAATTCATTTCACTTTTCAGACAAAGTATTTTCTTATTGGAAGCTATAAAGCTAAATGAGAAACTGCTGAGCACTGATGTTATTGGGTAAACTTCCCAGAACTCCTTATTCCACTCCCTTCAAGCCTTTCTTTTTTTGTAATTCACAGACTCTTTTTTATAATTCACAGGAAGCAATGAAAAAGATTTTAGGCCAAAAGTCAGAAATAAACAAACAAACAAAAATAAATATAATTGTTTAAGAGCATTTTTGTTGTTGTTTTCTTTCAGTTGCAAACAATGAAGGAAATGCTGCTACTAACGAATGACTGCCTCTGGATTGCTGAACTGATGAATGGTTACCATAGACCTTTTATAACATTTCCAAAGCATGATTAAGGTAAAATATATTAGAGAAGCTAGTATATTGCAGTAATGTTATGAATCTGATCATCCATATGTATTTTTCAGATATAGTTTAGTAGGTACTAGAAAAAACATTGACTGTCACCATTTCCACAGAGTTTCTCCAATAAATTTAACAGGCTATTGTATTTCCTTAAAGAAGTTTTTCATACTTTTTAATACCCAACACTAATTAAGTGAGATTTATCATACTACCAAAGATTGAAGTTTCTTCTAATAAATGTTAAAATATTTAAGAAAATATATTTTCAAAAAAAAATATCTCACCATCTCACTATCTCTTATAAAAGATTGCCAGTTATCTTATGTCATCTTTTAGGCCAAGTAATGCTATTCCTACCCCTGAACAGAAGATGATAATGAAAAGCACACTGGGGAGAAGCTGGGAGGGGATATTAGAGGGTAGAAGAAACAGATAAATTATATAGATAACTAACTTGCTGATTTGGAGATGCTGGTTTGTAGCAATTTTTCCCCCAGCACAAACACTTGAAATGTGGAAAACAACCATCTGTTATTCCAACACTCACCTTCAGTGGTTTGTTTTGCTTATAAAAATGAGTAAATGTATTTAAATGAGTTATCTATGGCATTCTGAGTACAGAAGCGTTATCTTCAAATTGAGCTTTCAGAACTGGATTTTTTGTTGTTGTTGCTCAGTTCAAATCCTTTATAAGGGAAAAATCTACACCAGATTAATCTTCTTCTCTTTATTTTCTTTCCCTTGTAGCGAGCTTTCTCACAATATTGAGAAGGCTCTTTCTTTACTGTCAGTATTGTTCTTTAGTTATCACAGTTTAGAGCAACAAAGCATGTGTACGGAGCATGCTGTCCTCATTATATTGCCATTCTATTCCTGTAGCTTACAACACTAATCAAACTTCATCTTCTTGCTAGGAAATGCAATGCAAAAGCAGAAAGCATTCAGTACTGCTCTTTTTCACTAAATAATAATAATAAAAAATCCTACACATTCATGCACGGTCAAACTTTGAAGTTGATGAAATTCTATTGCTACTACAAATGGGACAATGAAAAATGAGACTAAAACTAATAGCAAGCCAGGAGCAGGAGAAGGTAAGAGTATGAAGAACATTTTACCAAAGTGTCTGAACTTTACCAAATTAATTTAACTTTACCAAAGTACAGTGTCTTAACTTTGTTATATGTTGTTCATCTGGGATTTATTTTTTGTGAAACATAATACCACAGGCCCCAAAAGCCTTAGCAATGTGGAAATATTCCAAAATAAAGAATAGGTAATGAGAAATACAAGAAACTTTCCTTCATATTGCTACATGCATCTTTTCAATTTTCATTATTTGTTCTTATAATCAGAATTATAGAAACAACTGTAAAAGAATAAAATAGTGAGTTGGATGAATATTTAAACAAAAATACTTTATTCCATTGTGTTTTCACATTTCTGGGTTATAAACGTAAATTCCAAGTTCTATTAAATATGAACCTCCATTCATAAGAATTAAAGAAAGGCAATTAGGACCATGTGTTGAACAAACACTATCCTCTGGGGAGCTGATCAGGAAGAATTACTCAGAGCAGTGCCTAGGTATCAAGAATTAACTGTGCACCTTACTTTGAACAGTTGTAAATTTTCTTTCTCAACATCAGTCTTTTTGCCTTATGCCTGGTGGAAGAAAGACTTCCTGTCTCTTTTCCATGGGTAGAAATAGTTTGCATATTCACTGCATGTCTTTCAAGTATATCCACTTTCCTACCCTCCAGGAAAAACAAAGACATATTTTCAAACCTGTTCTGCAAAATGAACCCTTTAAGATGGTGTGGTCCTGTAAATGTTTTTCAACATAAGGAGAAAGATGATAGACTTGTTACCTCTTTCTACATTAAATCCACATGTTTAAATTCTAAATGGAGACAAATGATTCTACCTTCACATATCCTGCAGACTGTACTTGTAACAACCTCTTTCCAGGTTTAACCTGTTACATACTTGATGCTACATTCTGTTGATATCTCCCTAGCATTACCGTGAGCAATCAATCATATCTCATAATGCAAAATAGTCAAAATGTTTACTCAAACATATGTGCCACTGAGTTGATTAAAATATAAAATAAGAACAACACTTGAAAAATAGATCTCAAATGTAATACAACTGTCTGAGCAACTGGTATTGTCCAGTCTCCAGTTTATACAGAATGGCAAACAGTATGTGCATCTATTTCTAATGCACCAACTGAACATATGTCTGTCAGAGAAAGATGGAAATACAATGAGGCCAGGATAATTTAAACAAACAACTGTCACTTTATGGAAGATTGCCTTTGGTGAGCTTTGGTTTGTGTGCATATAAAAAAAGGAAAAACAGAATTATGGAATGAAACAGAATTGCAAAGCTAAAACTTTATGAAGTAGAATGGTCAGAATATTTGTCTCTCATTTTTCTTCAAGCCACAAACAAAAACAAGCCACAGCTGAAGAAAGTATTACTAGTCTGTTTGGTTCCTTCGTTATACTACTCCATGTCAATGCTTTTATTACACTCTTAGGCCAATTAAGATTCATACAGAATTCATCTGTGAACTGCATTTCCTCAAGAGAGGAAAGAAAAGTTTAAAATCTTTTTTTTTTTTTGAGGTGAAATGTACTTAAAGTCAACAAATTTTACATTGCCTACATATCTCAATTGCATTTCTGTAGTTTGCATTTTAGAATGTATATACGGTTACATAACAAACGTGAATTAAATTCACATTCCTTTTCCTTTAATTCTTCTTGAAAGATTCCACTGAAAAATGAGGCTCAAAAACCTATGAAGATGTAAAGTTTCTAGACCAATAATGAGTACCATTTGAAGATCAATTTGCCAAAATGAATAAGTAAAGTTGAAAACCAACACTTCAGAACCTTTAAGGTCTCAAAGCAAGGGACAGACTTTTTTTTTTTTTTTAATGTGTATTTAAGCCCTGATGCGTACATAACTGTCAGATCCTGAAAAATGAGTATCAATAATGTAAAAAGAAGGCAAGAGACATCCCCATTGGGTATTACTATAAAGGGATTGTCTCAAATTTGCAATGGAGATGAGAAAACATGCAAGATTCCAACCTATCTGACTTATTTTATTTTCCTTTTTTTTTTTTTTTTTTTCTCTCTTTTTTTTTTTTTTACCCCCAAATTTACCACCCTCAGAACATCTTCCTTTGGAGTTGTGTAGTTGAGGCAGAAACTAGTTTTTAGAAGATTTTGTTGTACATGACTTTTTTAATTCAGTTTTTATTTTCCATCACTAACATTGGAGTTACAACATTATGTGTTGCAAAACCCCTGTAAATCTTCATAAAATTTAGGGTCCTTTGAGCAAAACAGAAAGAATACTGGCATAGGAACACATGGCTAAGGAACACTTTGAATCAGAGACATGGCCAATAGAAAGTGTCAGGATGAGTTTTTTCATGTACTAAGAGAAGAAATGGAGACGAGGCATACTAATGATCTTTCAATGACAGCTTTAGTTATCAGTATTTAAGCTAATTTGAGGAAAAAAAAGACTTGTTTAGATTTGTGATGTCCAAAACCAGTCAACTTTCCTACTTCCCCCACTTTCAAACACTGCTTTGTCTCAGTTTCCATTCTCTCTTTCTGTACACCATGTACGAAACCTGCAGGGAACGTACTTAAAGATCCCAAGGCCTACTTCATCTATATTCTTGATGAAGCAGAACATCAATGCTGTGTCTAAGGGTTATGCCTTATAAACACTGAAACTGTTTCAAGAAGCAACAACTTTGGTAGATTCATTTGAACAACAGCAAAGAATATTGTTTTACATCATTTGCCTCAGTATCAGGGGGAACAGGAGACTAGATCTACGTAATGCCCTGTTTGGCACTGATACAAGAAGACATCCCAGGAGATTTTATCTGTGAAAGTAAAGCAGACCCAGATACATGAGTTTTTCATTTCCATTGCAATGAGCATTTACAAGCAAATTACAAGCAAAGCCTTTACTCTTCACATTTCCCCAGGATTTCTTCCAAAATGGAAATGTTTCACCTTCATTATAAATATTGACAGCATAATGACTTTTAAATTTGGATAATGTTGAAATCAAGAGAATTTACAGTAATTCTGCTTGCAAACTAGTGAAACACAGCCTCCTACAGCTGATAAAACTGACTTCCTAAGGCAAGCCTTAACTTCAGATTTTGCAAAGATTTCTGCTATGAACCTTGGAAAAGTATCAAAATCTATTTGTTGATATTACTGGATATAGAGTCTTTCACTTCCATAAAGAAGTTCTACAAAAAGAGCTCCAAATAGGTAACAAAACACCATTTCTGTTTATGACACCATACCTAGATTAAAAAATATTATGTACTATGAAGAATATTGAGGAGAGAAAAAAAAATACTAACTACAAACTTCAACTAAATTTGCATCATACAAAAAGAAAATAAACTGTTTCCAATGATTGGATTAAAAAACAAACAAACAAACAAACAAACAATTAGAACTGTGGTAGGATTAAAACAATAAAATATTCAGATAGGTAATGAAACATGCAAAAGAGAGTGATGCTCCTCTAAAAAACAACAACAACAAAAACCTACCTCTAGAAGAAAAACTGAGAATGAGTGAATCTCTGTTGACATACAGTAATTTCAGGGTTATGAACATTAGAATAAATCTATTTTCATGAGAACTCAAATTTCTTGGCATTGCGTCTTTTGGTCTCAATAAACACAAAACCTCCACATGTCACTGAATACCTTGGGAATTGATTGTGAAAGGCAGAGCAGGTGGTATCAATAAATCAGAATAGTAGTACCCAGTAGGAAGTCTGATAGCAAACAAGTAGTTTTAGGCTTTTTGGATTAAAGCTTGTGTCTGTACTAAGCCTTAAGCAGTCAATCAACAAATGACACTTTCCCTAAGAAGCAGTAGTACACAGACATGTCCTGTTCTTCAAGAATTTGTTGCACTGAAGTTGTAACAAGCCTACATTTTCAATCCATCACACTTCATGAAAGCTTACTTTAATTCAGAAATAAGAACTGCTATCACAAAATGTGAAAGCCACTTCTGTTTGGCTTTATGGAACAGTTACCTTAAATAGCAACAAAATAGATTTTACAATTTCACAAACTTCCATGGTTATGTTTCCTGCATGGTCAGTGATATACACTTTAAACCTTATGAATTCTCTGGTATTATTGTTACACTTGAGCTGTGTTGAGAGGAATCTGGATTGATCTTATTAGTAGACCTTATTAGTAGACCCACATTTGAGCCAATGCAACTGCATAAAACTTTTACATGGAATTCCTAGTCAAGACAATGAAGAGATACTTAACTATATCTTTTCAATTAATGGCAGATACTGAGGCTAGTGAACTGGGTCATAAATTTGAAGTTTGTTTCTGCAAAACACAGGTTAAAAATGTAACTACGTGAAAGCTGAGCACCACTTGCCTGTAGACATCTATTGCCCACCAAAATTAAAGTTAGATTATAAATGAAAATCTAAGTTACTGACTTTGGTTCATGACAGGTAACAGTCTCATTACAGATGAAGTTTAAACTGCTGGTAAGAAAATAAAAAATTGTTTTTATAAACAATTATAGAACTTCTATTAAGTTCTATAAAAATAGAATTGCTGTATTCTTTGACCATGTGGTTAGCTTTTTAATCTACTACCGATGTACTTTAGGTTGCATTTAATTTGACTACTGGATAAGCAGGGATCCACATTCATATTAAAGAGCTTGATTTCTAAATTCATATATTTAGTTAAAGTAATTTATACGAAAGGTTACTTTTAGCTACAAAACAGAAAAAAATCCAAGTTCATCAATAAGCACATTAAAATGTCTATGAAATGGCTTGGTTAAAAAACAGTAAAGTATAACTGTACAGCTACTATTAGCACTAAAGCTGTATCCTTGACTTTGGTAGACGATTATTAATATATGTCCAAGGTAACTCCTTGAATGCGAGAATTACTTTTCCATCATACAAATTTGAGCACACAAAAGAGTTTGGACATATAGATCAAGAGTAACAGGGAACAAGATTTATGAAAATTATCTGACAGTTACCTGGGTCAATTAAATATCCTCTGTCTTGCCCAGAGATACAGTCTGATAGATTCTCTAATATCAGGTTGCATGAGAAGGTATTCTGGAAAAATAGGTCTGCATGAAAGCTTGGAGTGAAAAGTGTCATTTTGCAGAGAAATACAGACTTGACATTTGCAACCAATCCTATCTGTGTGGGTGTCCCTTAACGAGAAGAGAATAGATTGACACTGCTATGGAGTAAAAGCAAGGGAAAAATACATCAAGATATGTTTGAGTACTTATTCTGAGTCAAGTTGAATATAGTCCACTGTCATGTGATAGGTTGCAACAGCAGAATCGAGGTGTACATCCCAAACACTCTCTGCTCTACAAGATGAGCAATGGAAGCACACACTTTTCAGCCACTCTTACAGCTTCCAAAAGAAGGTATCTACACTGTTGGAAGCTGGACAGTAAACCTGACTGCTGTATCCCACAGTTCTTAGGACCTTTTGAACAAAAGTGTTTTGTCTACTTTATCATATGACCAGAATATAGACACCAGCCTGTATTTTCACCCCACCCCTCAAGCTTTCTTTTCCTAGTAAACCACAATTGATTTGCGCAAACAATCTGTGTGCAAATAAGCTTTCTCTAGAAAGCTCTTCCACTCTCCCTTTTTTTTCCTCTTAATTGATATTCCTGATGGACAACACATGCATCTATCTCATCCCAGTATTTTTATGCTACTTCCTCTAAATATGGGCCTAAATATAGTGAAAGGTTTCTATCTTGTTTCTATAATATGCAATAAGGATGTTTCTGTAACAGCCTTAAAAGAGCACACATTTCCCAACATTATAAAGCAGCTAGTTTACTACTTCTAGTTCAACGGCAAGCAGTGAGACACAAAATAACCATGTTCTTAGACATTACTAATAAACCAGCCAACTTGAGACCTCAAGCCATCTTCAGCCTTACCTAAAGTCTTTCCTCTTGTTTTCTGCATATTCATAAGGTCATGCAAACAGAAGCTTAGTGTTTTTCCTACCAAGTCTTACTAGTGAATCTACAGTTGAGCTTGTAAAGAACCTTGTACCAAATGTTAAAAGAAAAAGTGAATTATATTTTTCTTAATATTTAATAGTATTTCACAGTTGTACATAGTTTATATATAAATGGGAAATCCCATTTGAGTTAAAATTTTTAGCATTCAGCTGTACCATAAATTACTCTGTCACTCTCTTTTCACATTTCCATACACAACTGGTAATTACAGTATTTGGAGTATTACAGTATTTACCGTGCATGATCAGCACAGCATCAGGCCAGAGTGCCGCCCTGCCACCATGCTTTTGGAAATCACCGGCAGCCCCTGACCCATCAGCAGCCCCATTCCCATTCCCCTTCTGCCAATTCCTTCATTCAGGGCAGCTCACCAGCAGTCAAGCTGCAGCTTATATCGAAATGGAATTGTAAATAACCTGTTTGAAAATATTACATACAAAAATATGTCCTTCATGCCAAGTTTTTTAAACCTTACTCCTTACCATAGATTTAGCAGAAGACCTATTATTTATGATTTCACAAAGTAAGAGAATTCTCCTGTGTCCTGAAAGATCTATTCTATGAATATATGCTATTGAACATGAATGAGCAGTGATTTACTGCACTCACTGGAAGTTAACTCAAAGAGCCTAAATATATTTGGTTTCCTTTCAGTTTCATAACTTCATCACCAATGTTGTTAAAGCAGACATGAAAATAATCATAAAACAAAGGAAAAAAAATGAAGTAAATTACTAATGCCTGCCCCAATTATCAACAATTTAATCAGCTTACCAACAAAAATTACCTTATTGATGCAAAAACAAAACATTTCCTTAGCAGATGCACAGCTAAGTAAACATTCGGTTCCAGTAAAGTAAGCCTCAATATTCTTCAGATATGCAGTCAGAACTTTTAAAGCAGCTGTGTGTTAGAAAATTTTGGCAAACTTCTTGCAAAGAAAATACTTTTTTTTTTCTTCAAACATGAGATAATTTTGATACTTTAATAAAAGAAGTGAATGTGTGCATTAAAGTTTTAAATTGTCAGTAATACAGCTTCTTTGAATTCTCTCTCATTTTAACCAGGTTTGTACCTTTCTGTAAAACAATTCAGTATTTCTATACAGGTGAATTTAGTTTCTAAACTGTTAAAATTTTAATGGTTTCCAGTCTTCAGAGAAACAAAAGGTGCTGTGTTTAGGTTTTTTATATGTAATAAATTTAATATACAGATGAAAGCAAACTATAAAATCATTTAAACTCAGTTTATAAATTAAATTGAGAAAACATTCGTTTTAAGAGCTTCATGAAAGAACAATGTAGGTTTCATTTAAACATACACAGTAGTAGAGCAACTACTGTAAGATTTAATACAGGGCTGGATGATGTGCAGCATTACTTTTAAAATAGTTTTAAATAGAACTTAAAATTCCATTTCCATATATGCTGTACTTAATTGCACAAGATTTATCATAATATGTAGTGTATAAAGAAAAGTCAAGAATTTCATCCCAGTCATCAACTACAAATGTTGATTCCGAAAGGTGTTCTACTTCAAAAAAACATACCTGCACACACAGGAACTTCATGGAGAATATTACAAACATTATTCACTCACACATATAGAGTAGGTGAGCTTCACTTATTTCTAGATATTGATACAGAATAAGTCTGCAAAGAGAAGCACCCAAGTGCAGAAGATATCATACACTAGTTTACAATTTGGGCTGTACAGTCATTTAGGTGTACAGATCTTTGCTTGTCTCATACAAGCAATAATTCCCAGGTGTCTCATCTTTGCTCCCACCTCCTACTCATAAAAATCAGAGCTACTGAGGCTCTATTTCTTGCGCACTCTAATGGAAACTGTTTTTCCTCACTACTGTCCGTACACCAAAAAAGATTCACACGTCGAGAAATCCTTAAGCTCAATGTGCATTTCTTCACTAACTTTCTTATTTAATATGACTAATCATATCTGATAGAAATAACCTATTATTTACCAGTGTTTGGGAGTAGTATATGTGAATTCTTCCCTCTTCTCCCAAGGAATGAAAGTCAGACAAGCAATAATAATTATTACCACTTTAAAGTTGTTAGACAGCTATTCCTTGACACGGTGCTCCTGGAAGCAGACAGATGGCCTATCTACTAGAAATCCAGATCTTTATGCTTGCCTTGGACAGATAAATGAATACTAGTGGTACATTTCATACATGGTTAAATAATCCTTTTTATAGCAGCAGTCCTCCCACCTTAGGTTTAGACTGAAACATTAAAGAAACTTGAACTGGTTCATATGCTGGTGTTGTGATTTAAAATTTATTTTGAATCAAGTCTATAACGAACTATCAGTCAAACACAGAATAAAATGAGATTGCCCAAGAGTAGACATTATGACAGCCCAGATGTATAATTACTAACATATTTAGCAACACCCTGCAATTCTGTAATAAAGATCAATGGCTTACAGAATAATTTGGCATCTAAAGCACAGAACTCTGATTGTATTGTGTTTGTAAACATGTTTTAAGCTGTTGATAAGATAAGGTCTGTCAAACAGAGGAAATTGAAGTCACTGTGGCAAAGATCCCTGAGATAGTTAGCAACAGAAGAGAAAATGATGTGCCAACTTCTCAGAGCATTCTTGCTATTTCTGACACATGCAGCTACACAAAAGTGGCTTATGGGAGATCCCTGAACTAGTCAGGGTAGACAGTGCCATTCAAAACAAAATCCCAGTGGTGAGGTTGCTGGTAGCATTAGGATAATGCTAGATACAGGAAAAATACATATTACTAAAAGCAATAGTTATTATCTTGTCACAAGGCCATGGCAGTAGTAAATGAGACATATAGTTTGCAGCTATGACCAGAAGCCATTAATTTCAATTTAGAAGCAGTAGTTTGATCATTACACAGTACTGAAGACCTATAGAAATCACCACTGAGCCACATTTGAAATTACTTTTCAGTGCAGGTTCCTCTGCTGCTATCTTCTATTGATGTCAAATTATCAGCATTGGAAGTATTTGGAAATATTTCAGTAATGGTAAATATTTTTGTCTGGGCCCCAACACACAGCTAAAGAGAGCATTGTGACAGACTGATTGATTAATCGTAGGGAACAACTGCAGAAAGTTACCAACATTTACAGACAGTTTTCCATGGAAGATAATTTTCCAGAAAACTGAGGAGATGCTATATATTTCTCCTAGGAAAGTGAAGATAACAAATGCAGCAGTAAAATTATGAAGCTAGATTCCAGAGGTACAAATTCCACCTATTCAGTTTTACTTTGTAAATACAATAGAAACTAATGTTTTACTAATACTATCATTGCAACTGAAAGAGTAAACTTACAAATGAATATTTAAATAAACAGTGAATAAAGATTACAGAACAATAACATAATAGGAAAATAGTGTGTGAAAAATTGTAAAATCCTCATTCTTCTGAGGAGTGCTAAGTAAAATAATTATTCCCAGCAGTGGTTTACAAAGTGAGTCACAGATACTTGTCTCTCTTGCAAATCTATTGAAGCAACTAATCTATATTTTCTCTGACCAGATTATCAATAGATTTGTATAGGCTGCAGGTTTGAACCATATGAACACATGAAAAATACCTTTAATATCTGATAAATATTAGAGTAGAATAGTAACACTTCCATAGCAACAATTGTCAGCTTTAGCTAAGTCACACGGGTATAGATGAAAAATATTCTTTATATGGTAAGAGCACATTCACACTACTTGTCATACAAGAGACTGAAGTGAAGGAACAAAAAGCCATCAGTGATGGAGCCTGAAAGAGGTGTGTCCAGATTTGAAGTAGTTGGAAGTGTTCTTAATTCTCTAAGTTCAAAACTTAATATCTTAAATCAACAATATCAGCAATAATTAATTTCTGTCATACTTTTTTGATTGTTTTTTTTTGTTGTTGTTTGTTTCCCTTAAGGGAAGCAGGGAAGGAGAAAAATCACTTTTCAGAACATACTCCTTTTAAGAAATGAAGTCCTTGACACAAACCTACGGTCATGTTGATATGTAAAATAAATAAATAAATAAATAATACCCCACATTCTTTACTCAGACATTACCAGAAGAAAAGACCCCACTTTAGCCAGAAACACTCTGCAAGCCTTCAGCAAATTATCATTTACTTCACAGAGCTGAGTAAGGAAAGAAATACCATCACAGAGTTGGACCCTGCTTGCTCTCGTATACTCTGTGAGTCTCCACAGGGAGCCTTACAGATGATTAGTTATTTTGGCTCTACAGGTGGTTCCCTAAAAACATTTTGTTACCACTGTCAGTAATATAAGCCTGGCAGCAAGACAAGCTAAACCCTTTATTTCCATTCAGCAGTCCCTTACCATTCACATGGTCCCCCAAGGTGTCAGCCAGCCACATCAGCTTGGGTGAGGTTATTTCTTACAGGAGCAAGAGTGAAGCAGACAAACATCAGCTGGTGCTGAAAACACTAGACATTAGACTTCATGGGTGAGCCATGATAAATTAAATGTAATGTTGCTTGTGCTAGCTCACCTGGCCTAGGGACAACCTAACTATGAAGCAGATTTGCTGAGACAGGATCTTTTCTGTAAGCATGTAGGTTAGCTACAAGCCATATCCATTTAATTATGTGTTTCTATAGCCTTCATTGTTGTACTGTTTAAACACCTATGAAATCTGCCAGTGGTGGAACATGCCTCTGGTGGAGCTGTCAGGATCAGAAAAGAATGCTGAATTAACTATCTTTTTAAAACTGATAGGAAGAGAAAGGTACCTGAAGGTCTATCACTTTTCACTAATTCTCCTAGATCATAAGAAACTCATTATTTGGCAGAATTCTCATTCTGTTTGACAGTAACTGACCCCACAGCTATTCCAGCTTTTGAATTCATCAATTAGATTCCTTTGCTTCTCAGTTGTCCCTGAACTATGAGGTAGGAATAATTCCTGTACTGTCCAAACCTCCCTGCATATAAAAGCTTCCAGATCAGTCACGAAACATCAGGTTCTGTAAGAGGTTGCTTCACTCTTTGCATATTAAAACCTTCCACCAGTACAGCAAAAACGCCGCTCTTTCAATACAAGGGAAGCAATAGTTTTCACTTAAAGGATTTATTATACATTTTCCCTAAGATATCTGTTATTAATTATTAACTATCTGGTATAGTCACATCAGGTTCTGGGTTCTATTGACACGTTTCCATTGGCCCCAATCTGGAACCAAAAATTTTACATACTTATATTTTTATTAAAATATAACACTTCCATCTCACACTTATACAAATCTATCATCTTCGAGTGACAGTTTCTTCTTTTTTGGGGGGGCTAATTTTGTTGTTGTTCATAAGCACTGCATATTTAACTTGAGAGACAGGAACAAAACAGTCTGTATGCTTTGCAAAAAGCCCTGTAGATCAGATTTAACTCTAAATTTCAGGTCTTCACAAAGCAAATGTAGGAGAGGAAAATAAAAGTCTGTCCTCTTGCTGACACTTGGAAGAAACTATGAGCACCAACTCCAGGGCACAGATATCCAGCTCGAATGCTGAGGACAGCAGACAAGGATCATAGAATCATAGAATCATAGAATATCCTGAGTTGGAAGGGACCCTTAAGGATCATCAAGTCCAACTCTTGACACCGCACAGGTCTACCCAAAAGTTCAGACCATGTGACTAAGTGCACAGTCCAATCTCTTCTTAAATTCAGACAGGCTCGGTGCAGTGACAACTTCCCTGGGGAGCCTGTTCCAGTGTGCAACTACCCTCTCTGTGAAGAACCCTCTCCTGATGTCAAGCCTAAATTTCCCCTGCCTCAGCTTAACCCCGTTCCCGCGGGTCCTGTCACTGGTGTTAATGGAGAAAAGGTCTCCTGGCTCTTGACACTCCCTTACGAGGAAGTTGTAGACTGTGATGAGATCTCCTCTCAGCCTCCTCTTCTCCAGGCTGAACAGGCCCAGTGACCTCAGCCGTTCTTCGTACGTCTTCCCCTCCAGGCCTTTCACCATCTTCGTAGCCCTTGGATGAACGTACCTACATCCTAATCTGACAACCATAAATGCTGTAGAGCAGGAGAGGGATGGACTACTGTCAGGTTCACAAGCTCTTCCCTAAACTGTATGTCATTCTGCCATGCTTAGGAGCAGCAAACTGCAGGATGAGCCATCCTAAGCATTTCTCTAGAGCATTTGTTACAATCTTCCAATAAATTTGTAAAACCACTCATTCCCCTGTTACATAATGAAACAGTAACCATAATGTAAGAATGGTCACTGTAAGTAAATATTTTGCTGTTAAACAATTGCCTAAAAGGTTATCTAACCAAAGGTTAGATATCCCAGTAGTGAAATCATATTTTATTATGTTTAAATAAAAGCAAATTCTTACATAGAGAATAAAATAATTCATCAAAATAAAATCAATTTTTTCTCACCAGCAAGTAATTTATGTTTTTCTGCTGAGCCACTGTAGTAGTCTGCAGCTCTTCTCTGGTTATGGGCAAAGAAATAGACATCTCTGACAATGCAAAGCTTCTCTACTGTCTATGCTGTAAGCATAGATATATAGATATCTTGGGAGAGGTAAACACAACCACAGAACAAAATTATATTCCTTGTATCAGTAACAGATCAAACAAAGCAAGTGACCTGGGATTTGAATTAACACATCTATGCTACTTATTTATCCGACTACTCTGAGCATACAGATATTTTGTCCAGTTTCCAGTGCCTGGAAAATGAAAAAATAAAATAAATAGAAAAGTTATTTTTAGTGGGAAAAACAAGAGGGTTTTTGTTTGTTTGTTTGTGTTTTTTTTTTGTTTTTTTTTTCCCCCAACTGATTAGTTGATGAGCACTAAGATTATAGATTGTTTCAGAAAAATACAGCTGATTAGCATTTTCCAGAAAGTATGAAATCATAGTCTCCCCTATAACACCTGTTACACCAGCAGTTAGTTTTGTTGTTGTTACAAATGATGTGTGGAAATTCACATTGAGACAATATACCTTTATATTAGAAATTGTTGTATTCAAAAGAAGCCTAAAATAATAAATCATCCTGAAAGAAATTCTATGATATTTATAGGTTTTAATTCATCATGACCACGAAAAAATACTAGTATTATCACTTCATAAGGTAAATGGAGCAAAAGAAAAGATTCTATAGTCATGTCTATAACAGTAAGTAGTGCAATCCAACAGCAGATTTCTAGAACAAAACACTGCTGAGGACATTGTTCCACAGACAAAGAAATCAAAATGATTTAGATACGTTCATAATGAAATTTTGAATTTTGCATTATAACTAATAATGTATATATTATATATACGAAGTGTAATATATAGTGTATATTCAACCCATGTGTTGAATGTACTTTGTATTGGAGTGCATCATGGCTGACCCTAGGTAATATCTGTTTTAGTTCCATCCAAAAAACCCACAGTTCACACTGTCAGATTGTTTCACAATTTGAATCAAAGCACAGCAAGTGTAGAGAACCATGAGAATCACACTTCCCAGGACACTCCCAAGCCCATTAACAAGATAACTTGGATGCAACTACTCAGTCCAAGAGACCAGACTAGATTTTACCCCCTTGTAATGCAGTAAAGCTCAGATGTCATTTCCTTAACACACTCCCGGGATCCAGCCCTCCTACACACCTTCCAAAGGTGCACAGACTGCCAGATGCAAATGCTCTCTAATAAGGGAACTTGCCACAGAAGGTGCAGGAACCCAGCAGTCAGCCAGCATCTCAGCTGAAGCACTCAGCTGAAACTATTGATTTCCTGAATGAATGTGCTTTTCATTTGAGCACAAATTTGCACATTGCAAGTGTTATTTTAATCCCAACAGATTTCTCACAAATTCTCTCTCCACATTTTAGTTCCTCTGTATAACCAGGGTGGTCAAGAGCTCCAAGATGGTGTAGGGCTTTATTTTTATTGTAAACGATAAACCCCAAGTTCATTTTTTGAATCTGTACACAAAGAGTAAGAAAGAATATAAAAACTTGAAGGAGTACCTAGGAATAGGAACATGCCAAAGTGCAGCTTCATAGGCAAACTAGTCTTTCAGAGAGGAACTGTCAGATACGTGTATAATAAACCACAATTGCGTTCAAAGCTAATGCTAATATTGCTCCATGGGAGACTAGTTTTAAATGACATATTTTCAAGCCCTTCTATAAATTATCTTTCCTGAGGAATACTTCAAGGAATCTGGCATTGTAATGAACTCCTTAGGCTTGATTTTCAGAGCTATTAAGCACACCTATGATCACAAGTGCAGTGGGAGACACAGACAAATATTCAGGTTTATATCTAGATAGACAGGTTGTATAAATAATCTATATAAAGTATTCCCACCCAAGTGGAAAGAAAGTAAGACAAATCAGCTTGAAAGACTATGAAGGTGGCAAGATGACAACACAACTCCTTCCCTACCTGAAGGAAGCTAGCTCAAAATTATATGGAAAACACTGCTTATTCTAAAGATGTGTACCTTTCACCCAACTACTGCACTCACATATCACCAATAGATTATAAGAAAAACAAATAATGTGTTTTGATTATAAGGGGAGGACAAATAACTAAGTAATTTTACAATCAGCAAATGCAAGTCATTAAGTCAAAATGATTTTTAAAAATATCTATATAATCACACATATTTTTGAAATATTCTGACATTTGGTGGAACAAATTCTCCTAGCTCCAATGTAATTCAGAAACCCTGCCTACTACTGTTCTAGAACAACCAAGTAATTTAGAAAAGCTTGTTCATCTTGACCTGGCCATTCTGGTATTGCCTAGACAATGTGTATAAAAAATTAAAATGTTTTTGTGAGAAAAGAGCCTCACCCACATCTCTCACAACAATATGTTACTTTTTCTTGCAGATTACTCCTCCTTTCTCTCCTGTTGGCCTTTTGGTAGCTGCAACAGAGGAGAGGCTTGCAAAAAGAAAAATACCTGGCACTTTGCAGTGGATAAGCCAACAATGCATCAGAGAAAGAAAAACAGGGAGTGTCATAGCAGAGGAGCAGTAACTGAGAGCCCCCAGCCCCGAGTGCTCCTATTTTCCTTTAAGTGGAGTTTGAAGAAACAGAAATCCTGCTCAGAGCTGTTAATCACAGCTGGAGTAAACAACTGAACATGAGCCTCCTAGATGTTTAGTCAACAGGGAGCTAACTGCCTACATGTGCTTCAGCTGAAAAATACAAGATCTCAGAGACCAGAATACATATCTATTCAGGATGTGCAACATCAGGACAATTTGACATTTGATGAAGACTGAGTCCATAAAAGCTCATTATTTAAATGAAGATCTCTAGGTGCAAAGGTAATAATTTACATATTCAGAGGCCTAAATATTTTCTAAACATGAAAGATAGTCATCCCCCCAAGAAATTTCTGCTAAAGAAAAAAAAAATAAGAGCAGCTAAAGAGCACTTAAAGAACAATGAGACATTGACAATTAGCCTCCTAATTAAAGGATAAGCAAAAGGATACGCTAAAAACAATTTCTTTTGAGTAGGATATTCCCAGTTGTTCCTCAGCGTACAACTGTATTTTCCTCAAATGTCACAGCATATTAAGTGCCAGAAGAGAATTATTTCAGCATACGATGAATGAAACAACACAATCCCAAGGAACTAAGTCACAATGCGACAAAGCTGTCCGTGAAACAAAATGCAGCTCAGATTCCAGAGTTCAGGCTCTTACAGTATGAATATTACTGCAGAGGCGAAACAATGACATAATAACTTTGTCATTTGCTTTGATACACTACAACCATTGGTAAATGAAGGTCACAATAACATTCAAGTATCTCAAGAAATTTAAGATATCCAGGTTTGCAGTATAGAGATTTTTATAAGCATGAAAAGCTCTTCATGCTTCCCTCGGAAGATAGGCAAAAGGAAAGCCAATACTTCTAGTACTGTCCCTTTTTGGGGCTCTGTTTTCAGGTCACTCACCTGAAATCAGACTACCCAAGTCTTATTCTGACAATAATATAGTTAATGACCTCCAGACTCTTCCATATTCTTTATACTGTGCTTCAAGATATGAATTTGTCCATGAATGATTTGTCCAGGTGAAAAATAAAAGCCATAGACTGTATCTACTGACAAGCTTCACTAAACTAAATCCATAACAGGATTCTACATATTATAGCTTATAAATTTGCAAACAAGTTTTTCAAAAAGAGGTGGGATAAGATTCATTCTTGAACAGTTTGAAGTCTTATTGTTGTTGCACAGAACCTCATGAAAACTGTTAAGATAGAACATTTAACTTTGTGTAAGAAGAATTTCAAACTTTTTTGGAAGAATAAGAAAGCCGTGTAACTGCTAAATTAGTAAGTAGAATTTTTTGAATATGCCTATTGACCTAGAAACTACAAATTACAATTTCCTTTTTTTATTTTTAAGAGCACAATTTTGTCGTGTTATTCAAACAGAAACTATTTCAAAGCAAATTTTTCAGACAATCTATTCCATATACATGGCTGCTTTTACTAGATGGTTGTCCTCAAGTAGTCCAAACAACAAATGAAGTTGATAACTGATGACAAGTTATGAATATATACCCTCTGTCATATACCAAAATAGACCAAAAGTGTTCTAACACTGATCAGTAATTCAGACCAAAGTTACGTCTGAATGCTAATTAAAAATCTGCTGGTCTTCACTGCTTTATGACAAAGAAAAGAGAGCCAGTGGTTGAACTGAACTAATTTTACTAAGAAATGTTTGGCATCCCACTCTGCTGAAACTTCAGATTAAGTGAAAATCTAACAGTATTTTGAACAATTCTGAAATATGCCAAACACTTGATTTTGTAAAGCATCTGTTAAAACTTGATTTTGTAAAGCATCTGTAAAAATCTGTTAAAGCATCTGTTAAAACTGACTCTTAGAATGCTAATATTTCAATGTATGTTGATCTGCTGAAAAAACTTCATCTTGTATAAGACGACATCCTGAGAAGTATGGAAGACATGCAAAATTTGTCCTACTTGATTATCTTTAAAGTTAGTCTTCCCTTGGGAAGGAAAAAAAAAAAAAAGAAAAAAAAAGAAAAAGTGCTTAGTTTCTTTGAATGTCTACTTATCTATGGGAAGAAAGCGGACATTACTGGATGTTCCATTAGTTATTATTATTATTTATATACTAATAGTAAGCTACAAAGCTAATTGCACGCTTTCTACTGTTTCAGATCTGTTAACTCCCAGGAAGAATTCTTAAGAAGCCTATATTTTTTAATTTCACAGAAAAGTAACAATAGTGTATTACCTGCAGATATATGTAAAGATGAAGGGGCTTATAAATTGCAGACGGCAAGGACAAAGGCTAGTGGAAGTGGGCATAACTCTTGTAGTTTAAATATGCTGTTACAGTATAAGTTTCCACAGATGTTATAGAGAATGTTATCACTACACAGAAGAAATCTTAAAAGGAAAAGCATAACCTTCTGTTAAGTGAAGCAACAGCAACATAGGAATTTCTAAGGACAGGGCCAAACTATGCCTTTTATATCTCTTTAAACATGCTTTGTTGAAGATAACAGAATAAAATCTCCCGAGACTACATAGTCTCATGTGTGATTATTATTCAGCAGCATGTACTTACCTAGATCCCACAGTGCTCTGTATTATAAATCAGTATTAGTATTCTGGTATCTGACACCTCCTGAAAACTGAGACTGAATCTTAGGGGACTGTCTTTGCTGTAAATGATTTATACTGAGTTACACTGTTTGCTTTTCTGTTCTGGGAAAGAGCAAGAATGACTAGACCCTTGTGGCACATTTCTTGATTGGACTTAGATTATTTCAATCTCTTTGCTTTATATCTATTACCTTTGCCAATAATAAGATAGAAGATAATACTCACTTGATTATTCCTTAGAAGCAAGCAGAAGAGGGAATGTAAATGTTAGCTGATGAGTCCTTGATTATGCATTCTGGCTATTAACCCTATCAAATATTAATTACAACTTTTAATAACATACTCCTCTTTCCATGGAAAATAGGTATGCTGTGTTCATAGCAAGAAGAACTGGTGCCCAAGTCTATGCTCTTAGTGGAGGTGAAACAGAAGATGGTTATGACCATGTTTGCCTCCTTGATGGGCAGAGGAATTAAATAAGTATAAAAGGGTTGATCCATGTAAAAATTAAAATAAACACCAAAACACAACAAAAACCCAACCTGCCACCCTGGGTGCATGAGAAGCAGACCAGCTGTGTCCACGCTGAAATGCTGTTGGCCTAGGAACTGCTGAATCACAGAATCATCTAGGTTGGAAGAAACCTCCAAGATCACCTAGTCCAACCTCTGACTAAACACTAAGTCCTCCACTAAACTATATCACTAAGCTCTACATCTAAATGTCTTTCAAAGACCACCAGGTATGGTGACTCACCACCATTTTAAAGACCTAAGGGATGGTTGAAGTTCAAAGGATGTTGTTTGCTTTGCGAGACAAACTCCTATCAAAATTCTCAGGGAGAGGAGTTTTAACCAACAGATGTGCTCTTTTCACAAAGGAAAGTTTGATTTACCAAGTCAATGCAATCATAATATACCAGCAACTTGAATGCTACTGTGGAGCTGTTTTCACCACATTATTTCTCTGATGCTTGGTATTGTCCCCACCCCACCCCCAAGGACTCTGAGGTGTTCAGAGTCAGTTGTAATGAGAATAGATCTTATTTCTATCTGTAATCAAGATTAACTCTGACATTTGGTACAAACTCATTCTGGGTTTGACCGCTTTCTTAACTTCGCAAACAAAGCTACCACATAAGTAGGAACCTGCAGACCAGCTCACGATGCTGAATGAGAAAGGGGTTTTTGTTTGTATTTTTAATTTAGACTATATATGAGAATACCACTATACTTGGACTAGTCCCAGGAACACATACCATGTTGCTGATGGCACAGTTGAACCTGAAAATGGAAGTGAATTAACTTTTGAATGTATTTTGGTTCAGTTGAGTGTACCTAAAACATAACTTTTACAAAAACTATGAATGAAAAATATAACTTCTTTATTTATAATTTTGTTTAATATAAAACCATACTACATTGTGCGGAAGTTCTTGGCAGGGAAGAGGCAAAAGTTACAAATAGTAGGGTTCAAAAAATTGAAGAGCAAATGAGCTGGAATATAGAATTATTTTTAAAGCTAAAATGAACCACTGAAAAGTAATATGACAATAGTGTTGTTTCCACATGAAGGTTTTATGGCAGAAGGTACTAATGAGCCTGTATAACATGAGGTTACAGCTGCAAAGTTCATTATTACTACCATGAAGTAGATCTCAAAAGTTGTTTATTAGTGGGGGTGTGGGGGAGGGAAGGGTCATATTTGCATTGATGTGATACCATCATTACCTTAAAGGTTTCCACTTAAAAAAAGGACAAAATTCGAATTACTGTCAAAACAGGTTCATAAATTAATACATATAGTCAGGATTTATGTAAATCAGACTTCTTCATTAGAACCGAGTACAACATGGAAAAAGGAGTGAAAGCACCTTTCATTTCAGACATCCCCTTCTTCATCACTCTTGCCTCGCAGTTCCACACAATGCCTCCTCTTT